>NW_010314247.1:30089-35473 GCF_000700745.2 Antrostomus carolinensis
GAAACCAAGCACTAAAAAATCTCTGAGCATACATGTAAGCATCACTTGCCCTGCTGGGAAATGTGCTGTCAGTCTGTCCTCCATCTCTTCATCAGAGGAGGGTGTTAGCACTGTGAGGAAAGGAAATAGGAGAGTAAAAAAGCCCAAGAAGCACTTGGTGCATATGCAGAAGGTGAGCATGGGGTGCTGGGTGCATGGCTGTGCCTCTGCAGTTGCATGTGGGCTCCTGGCCCTGCCCGCAGCCCTGGCTGGGCTCTCTTCCCTTGTCTCAGCCACCCCAGCCCAGCACCTGCCTCCCCCTGGCCCCTCGATAGGTGAAGTTGCTCCTTGTAGCCCTTCCCAGCAGCTGAAGAGCCTGATGGAGTGTCAGGGATGTGGCCACGCATCTCCGGGAGAGGCCCTGCAGTGATATCCTGCTGCAGCCATGGGACTGGCACGGGATGCAATGACTGCACTGGCTCTGAGGCTCTGCACTACATGGTGCTACTCTGGGCTCTCTGTTTCAGGTTCTGGTGATGTTTTTGGTGCGTTCCTGCTCTCATGGACACCTGCAACAACCAGCTCTCAAACTCATTTTTACTTTAGCTCTTACTTGGCCCACAGAGGTGTACACAGCACCTAGGTAGGGCACCAGAGAAGGAATTCAGGGAGCTGCAGTGGTGTCCAAGTGGTGTGGTGGTGACTCCCTGGGGCAGAGTGGAAAAGAGGATCTCAACCCACACCAGGCAGCAGCAGCCTCTTTCCCCAAAGTGTGCAACCAGAGCCCAAAGCTGTGCAGCAATAAACTGCTGCTCCTGGATGGTGGCTGCCTCCCACACCAGTGCTTCTTCTGCACCTTGGCGTTCTGAAACACCATGGGCTTGACCTCCATCTTCATTGCCCATATATCGATCCAAATAAGTATTGCTGTCATTGTGTGGGCTGCTATCGCGGATCAGCACCTCTCTCCCACTCCCTTCCCAGGTCCTGGGGGCACTGGTCACTGCTGCTGCCAGGAGGGCTGTGGGCAGCAGCGTGCCTGTGCCCACACACGCAGGGGAAGGGGCCATCGACCCCTCCTGGTGTTGAACCATCAACCTGTGCTGAGCAGCACAGAGCGAGAGCATGAGTGGGCTGGTCCACACCAGTGTGACTTCCCTTAGAGCCACCAGCCAGTTTCTAGTAAGTCGATTTAACTGTGTTTCCCTTAACAACGTGGCTGTATAATGCCCATCTTCAAAAAGGTCACACTTACTGCAAAAGTGATTTTTCTGTTAGGATGTTGATGGTATCTACACTGCACATGAGTATTGCAGGGTGGACCTGTAGTCTGAGCTTACTTCTGGTTCTGCCTTCATCCAGTGCCATCTCCAAATCAACTGTATTTCAGATTCTAGCAGGAACTGGAGTAGGAGTAATGTGCTGGGCTGGGGTGTTGCTCAGCAATGAGAGGCAGGTGACAGCTGTGATCAAAAGGGACATTTATTTGCCTTTAGGATGGAAGGGACGTGACACCTCTTGTCAAATCCCATCTTTGCCAATTTGGGCTGTGAGGCAATAAGGCAGAGGTCATGGCAAAAGGTCAGACAAAGTAGCACTCTGCCTCGGCGAGCATTTGCCTGGGTGCTGCAATGGCACGAACACGGCGCAGGATAGTAGCAAGTGTGAGGAGCAGCTGGTTCACCTTCCACGAGCTGCTCCCCTTTACAGCTGAAGTGGTTTTGCCAGTGATGGCTTACATGCTGTTTTGACACATGCACACTTGATTTTACACCCTGGTAATATTTTACACCATGAGAATTACTCAGAAGACCAAGGGATGATTCACACATTGCTCTCTGGTCTGATGGTGCCCCACGTGGGTTTTCTCTGCTTTGGAGGCCTCTTTGAGAACTGGAGGTGTGCATCCTCTCTGAAATATAGGTATGAGTACAGATTTTAAAAATGCATTTTAAAAAAATCTCTTTGTTTAAATATAGATGTGGGTCAGTTTGAGATCTGGTGGTCAACATGGACTGAAGCAATGCAAACTAGAAGCAACCATCAGCTGTGAGCCATAAGGGACTCCCACGACCTACTGTGCTGCTGTAAACATAGAGGTAAAGACAGGAGACCAAACAGATCAGAAAAACACAGCTGAGGGACTTCCATGCACAAGGAGGTGAGTTGTGCTGGGCTGCAGCCCGGTGGCTGCCCCATCAGGGAGTCAGAGTTAGGTCTTGGGTCTCATTCTCACCTCTCCCACTGCCAGTGACACTGTGGCCAACCCACAAGGCTGCAGCATACATGCAAGCACTTCCCCTGCCCTTTCCTTCTCTGGCCCTGCTGCACTGCTGAAAGCTGCTCTTTTTCAGCATTCATGGAAAAGCCAAGCCTGCAGTTTACAAAGAACCACTCAGCTCCTCTTTTCCCATCAGTAAATGCTTATAACTAACACTTCGCACCATTACACCTCCTTAGAGATGCAGAAAACACATAGATTGTTTGTTTTCAGGTATACCTACCTAATTGATGGGTTGAGAAAGGGGAGGCGGGAAGGGAACTTCAGCCCTATTAAACTGTTGGGAATTGCGTATGTTAGATTAGAAGCGTTTGTATTATAAATACTCCAAGAAGCTGAGGCGGCAAGCGAGCTGGCTCTGGGTATCAGGGATAAAACTGCTGGCGGTGGTGGAGCCCTCTATAAACGTTTGTGTTTTTCCGGATGCAGGGGATAGCTAATCCAAACTACACACTTGGAATTTAGCTCCCATGGCTGCCAGCAGCGTTGCGTCCGTGCTGGCACGGGACCTTGGGCAGCAGGGTTGGGACCTGTGTGCATCCCTCTTTTCCAGAGGAGCTGCTGGCAAGCCTCTCCCTGGGTGTAAATACCTGCAATCTTTGTAGGTGGATTTTTAAATCTTGAATCAAGCTTTGAAGCTCTGATCTATTTATACATAGTGTGTGGGGCAGAACTATATTCAGGTGAATTTTTTTCAGGGACCAGAAAGATTTGTGGTTTTATTTATAGATGAACATAAGAAAAAAAACCAAACAAACTACAACCACCCAGAGAGTTTTCTTTTTTTTTTTTTTTTTCATTTCATGGCTGTGTACCATGCTAATGCTTAACCGGAAGGAGGGCAGCTGAAGCAGACCCAAATAAATGTCTGAAAAGCCATGATCATATTTTTCAGGTAACACTGATGAGTTTTTGTTTTTGGGAGTGGGGCTGCATCCTGTGGGCTCATGGCACATGTGGAAAAAAGCACAGTTTTTATGGAAAACAAAACCAAACGGATCCCACTCCATCTTCTCATTTCAGGGGGTTGCAGTGAAATTCAGATGGGCAAAACCTCCTTTTGGAGCCTTTCACTTTTATCCTGATGGACAGGCCTGATGCTGTGCGAGCACTCCTAGGTTAGAGATGTCTCCCTATGCTTCTCCCCAGACCCACATCCTTAATCATGGGCTGCTGCCCCCCACCCCCTGCCTCCAGCTCAGGCCAGACGAGCAGTCGGGGACATTTCGGAGAGTTGTCAGGTGGATTGGGCTGTGCTAAGTGAAGTGTGCAGGGAGGAGAGCAGGGGAAAGAAAAATACCAGGGCTGCGTGCCAGTTCTTCAACCTCTGGTAGGGTGACAACCTTGCAAGGGCAGCGGAGCTAAATGTGGATAAAATGGATCCTCTGGGGTGGTGACTCTCCACTTGTCATCTCCAGCACAGAGCTGAACTCAGCCTGGCCGCCTGCAAAGCTGGAGGAACATATGCATGGATTAGCGATTACCTTTCCCCCAATAAAAAAGAAAAAAAAAGGGAGAGTGCGAGGTCCTTTAGCAAGTTATTGCTTTTATATGCTGCACCTCTGTGCACTGAGCTGAGACAGCTTCCTCTGTGCATTCAACTGAAAACAAAGAGTGAGAAGAAGAATGAAAGAGCAGGACGCAGCCTTCCCCACAGCTGGCTCTCAAACCTGAACCTTGCTCTACACAGGGGGGGACACGCTGCCCTGGGTGTGGGGGTCTGCAGGGGGGCACCCATCAACCTGCCCTCTCCTGCCCACCTTCAGCACCTCCAGAAGAGAAAGGGTAGAGGACGACCTGGTGTAATTATGCAATAACTGGGGGGAAAAAAAAAAAGAAAGCCTCCCCTCACCCTCAAAAAAAAAAAAAAAAAAAAAAAACAAACCACTCCACAAACCATCACCACCAAACAACCCTCCCACTCGGGATCACTCAGACAATAATTTCAATGTGCACAAACCCGTCTAAAATGGAGAGCATTGCAGAACCATGGGCTGGTGTCTCTTAGGTAAAATGGGTGCATTATCTGCAGTAATATAGCGATCTCGCTCTTTCACCTCCACTGCTCTGCCGGCATGGAGGCGACTGCACAGACAATGTGTCATCCCTCGCTCCCTCCACTTTTAATTCCTCCCCCCCCCGCCCCCGAATCTATGCAATTTTCCGTTAATAAAAAAATAAGAAAGGAACTAAGCTCTTCCTCAGAAATCTAGACATTAGCATACTTGCCCTAATACTTTAATCCCCATCATTGTTTATAATCGAGCTACACACCAGGTTACGCACAGTGCTAACTGATTTATTAATATATATATATTTTTGTTTTGTTTTAATTGAAACGGCAACATTTGGGTTCCACCTTAACAGTGCACCTTAAAAGATTATCTCGGTTATTTCACAGGCACCGAGCCGGCACTAATAGTCCAAGGCAGATATTGAAAAGCAGCACAGGGCCAGGCAGATCTATTAGAAATTCCCATCCACGCGCCTCATACATATTGATTTCTGACACCAAGCAGCAGTGAAAGCCCCCGTGGGAATAATATATTTAGCAGGGTTCGCTGCGAGGAGGTCACAGAGTGCATACAGATTAGCTACAGAGGACCAAGGCACTAGTGTTGGAGCCAAATGCTAGATTTTATATCATTTTAATCTGAACTTTTATAATCCTTTTAGTTCTTCTTTCTCTGGATGGCAGAGGAAAGGCTCCTCTGCACACATCAGGCATCTTTTTTTTTTTTTTTCTTTATTCCCCCTATAAATGTGCAAATGCTGTTGTAATGGGGAGGAATGTACCCTTAGCATTAGCAGGAAAAGGCACAAACACATTTGGGGCTTTTCTATAGGTACCTGTGTCTGCGTATATATGCATTTTATATATATATATTTATATATATATGTGCCTGTGTGTGGATAATAACGGTCATTTCAGCTGGAGACATCTTTATTTGAAGGTTTCCTTGATGGGGGTAGGAAGGGGCGTCTGTAAAACTCAGGCTCCAGCTTTAATGTGGAGAAATAAAGAACCGCCCTAAGACCTTCTTTTATTTTATTTTTATCCCAGAGCTTAATTGAGCAGAAGTTGCCTTTATGCTGTTGAGCCTCGGAAAGCAACAACAACAAC
>NW_010314248.1:0-9765 GCF_000700745.2 Antrostomus carolinensis
TAGATGACCTTCAGATGTCCCTTTCAAACTCAGCCATTCTGTGATACCGTGATTCTCTGATTCTGTGAAATTATTTGGCATAATCTTTGTTCCTGGCACTGTATCTCACACTTCAGTTCTACTTTAACGGAGAAAGGAGGGGAAAAATATCCTCAAACATAAACCATACACAGTTATCAATGAGAGAGGTTTTCAGCCAGGAATATTTATTTTTAGACCTACATCTGTGCTGTTATGATATTCATACATGGATATTTGAAGAGAATGATAATAAAAATATCTCCATGTGGTTGATTGTTGTTGAATCTCCCTGGGAACTGAGGGTACTCAGTCTCTTAGTATAGTCAGTACAGTCCAAGAGACCCCAGGAATGCAGAGCTTTTAAATTTACAGTCTTCTCCTATTGCAAATAAGCTCAGAAATTATGTAGGGAGCTGAAAATAGATAGGCATGAAAAGAAAGAATATTATTGTGACTGACTAAATCAAGGGATAATGACAGGAGAACAGCAAGATCCTTGGTTGAGATGCAGAGTCTCATGTGGGAGCAAAGAAAGGGGGGAATATGTGAGCACCGTTAACCCCAGACTTCCAGACTTTATATTTTCCTATGGATTTAAATTCCACAGGTCTCAGGAGCCATTAAACTCTTGTCACAGCAAAATTCATGAGGGCAAATATCTCGGGGAGGCTTCACATGGAGATCTTGCCCCAGGAGCCAAAATGTCTTTTGTTATCACAAGCAGGATTGTCATAGTGAAATGTAGCAGCACTCAAGATGACAAATTCAATTGCAACATTTCTAGGCTCAACAAAGCCTGATGCACTTTCAAGAGTACATTAGAACTCTTTGTGAAGGAAAATCGGTGTCCATCCCAGTAGTTGAAGAACTATACTGGAAACAATTGTTCTCATCTGAATATTTGAAAAACATTCTCAAAGCTTTTCCTTTGTGGTTATTGGTGGTGATACTCAGAATAAAATCTTTGCCTTACTAGATGAAGAAGGGAAACTCAGAATCATATTTTTTACATCCCAAACTGGATTCTCAAAATTGCCTATTAAAATCAGGTGCCTTTAGAAACTTCTTCTTAATAAGTCTTTCCCTTTGTCAGAGTCACAGAAAAATAGGCTTTTGAAAGAATTGCAGAAAATAACTAGTCCGTTTTTCTGCCCCGAAGTGTGATCAGCTATTCCTATGTCATTCTGAGGGTTGTCTGTGTAGTTTATTCTTAAAATGGGCTGGTGGTTGGGGTTACAAAAGTTGCCAGAAAATCTGCTCCTGTGCTCCACTGTTGTCAGTGACCCATTGTAGTGTCTAGACTTATTTTTTTTCTGGTTGCAATTTCAGCCCTTAATTTATGTCCTGTCTATCATGAAGATCATCTCCCTAAAAGTTCCTCAAGACTTTGAGGAGATTTATGATTTCTCTCAGGCTTCTCTACTCTAGACAAAAAAATATCACTTTTCCTTCAATATTTCCTTATAGATCATCTATAAGCCATCTCTAATTCACCCATACTTCCTCTGATGTTCAATATTCAGAACTGAAGACAATGTTTCATTGGAGATCTTGTCACCAGTGAGTACAGTGGAAGGGTTAACTCATGTATGTTATACACTACACATGAAAGTGTACATATTTCACTATAATATTCACATGTATACATCTGGTGATCCACCAGAATCCCAAATCTTCTCCTGGATTACCAGTTACCTAAATCATGTTTCTTCCAATTGTTTTGGCTTTTTTTTTTTGTTTTGGTTTTTACTTTTTTAAAAAAATTTTTTGGTTGGTGATAATTGTGTCCTCTAATTGTTCTTATTAAATTGCATCAGTGCTTTTTTTTTTTTTTTTTTTTTTTAACATCAGTGCTTTTTTTTTTTTTTTTTTCTTCATCAAACAATTCCTCCCTTTGGAATTTTAATCCCTCCTGCCAATGTGTCTGCAGCTTATTATCATTTGTGTATTTAATAAACACAGTCTGTATTCCTTGAGTAGATACGTAAGAGTATTAGGCTAAAGAAACTCCTTGGGAAGTCCACCTTGTGCATTATTCCACTTTAAAGTCAAACCCTTGATAGCTACTCTTTGAACATGATTTTCCAGTCACCTTTATACCCAAGATACAGACCTCTCCTTAGCTTCCGAGAATAGTATATCAAAAGGCATGAAGGCCAGGCTAGAATCGAGAAATAGGTTATCTGGTGCTTTTTCCTTGTCTTTAAAGCCTGTTACCCTTCCAGGGAAGGAAATTCAATTTATTTGACATGATGAATTCTTCAGAAAGTCATGTTGGCTGTAATTTGTCTCCCTGTTCTTGTCTTAGTCTTTACAAATAGTTTATTTATGATGGTACTTTGCTGGGACTTAAGTTTTCCTTACTCCTCCTTTTCTCACACTTTAAAGGTGGTCACTTTATTTTTCTTTTTTTTCAGTCTTCCACAATTTTTCCCGTTTTCTATTAGACCTCGGAATGTTTCTCTGAATACTAAAGAGAGAAGATCATTGGGTCCAGCATATTTAAGAGTACCTTTCTTTCTAAGAAATATTAAGTTTTTCTTCCTTTCTGTTTGTGTTCAATGTCTGACCACATTGAACTTTTTAACACAAGACTGATGAAAGACAGGCATCAGATATTTCTCCCTTGTAGGGATAGATCCCTTGTACAGTAGTCATTGAATCACCTGTTTCTTGGTTTATTCTCTTACTGAAAATGTATGTTCAGAGAGTCTTTACTTGTTTATTTGTATATCTTTCTGTATTTTTTCTTTCTGACATTACTCCTAAAATTCTGCTGTCATTCAACTTTTATTTACCCATTGAGTCCAACTTTTTTTTTCATTTCCTATTTGTTGTGAGGAAAGAGTCCCTGATGGAGCTAAATGGACCTCATACTGCATTTCTCTCTGTGATGTAATAATTTTCCTGTCTGAATTTAATGTTTTATTTTAAAAGAACTGCCAATATTACAAAGCCTCAGCCAGTCATCTTTGTGATATTTATGGTCATTTCCTGGACTGCAATTCAGAGATTTGTTTCCTTTTTCTAGATCTGCTTATTGACCAAGACACTCTCCCTGGCAAGTCACAGTTTCCCCATCGGTAAAAAGATAATAGTGATATTTATTCCTTTACAGAGCCCTTTCACACTCACCAGTGAGACACTGTGGGGCATTATGAATTAATAGAATTATTGAAATACCCTAGTATCTTCTGGGACAAAATACTATAACAAGCATAGTGGTTTGTATCAGTTCAAAGCTGCCATGTTGACTATTTTAATTGTTTTAATGATCTGGGTTTAAGCAAATAGATGATTTAAGGGAAAAATAATTGTGAAATATAGCCTCTAAATTTAAAAATGCTATCTGACTCCTCTAGCAGTCTCAGCTGAAACTTCAATAATATATCTAAACCACACACATTTATATTAATAATACTTTCTCATTTATCCTGTTTCTTAAGCTGGTAACAATGCTTGTTAATAATTTACTGGGAATGCTAGAAGCTTCAAAACTCTGAGGTGTTTGTCATTCTAAAATTAACTGAATTTTCTACCTTTAGCTTGAAAGCAAAACCATTCAGTCTGACAAATCTTTTAGATACTGTCACCTATAATTTAGTATTTCTTTTTTTTTTTTTTTCAAATTTTAGCTACTGACAGAGGAGTACAGCAAAGTGTGAGTAAACTGTATGGCAGATCATTCCATGTCTGATGCATTGCTTTAGTCAGTTGATTGTGCCAGCCAGAATGTTAAATTCTTAATACTAGACAAATTTGTTTACTGTATAATCTTTTTCTCCCCTTACTTTCCCTTTTATCAGTGGTTCAGAGCTTTGAGAGCTAACAGAAAGAAGTACTGATGACCACAGTGCTCTCTGTACATCTGGGACAATTCATTGTTAATAGTGACATTTTCAAGTCTGTGTTGAGATCTGTTTATGAAGAAAACACTGTGCTGGTTCTCCAGGGACAGCAGAGGGTAAAAAAGAAAAAGGACATAAAAAAGAAGTTATAATGTGGCTTTTATGGAAGAAGATGAAAGGTTTGTTTTGTTCTCTCTCTTTTTACCTACATCAAAAATGCTGTTTATTGTGCAAAAGAAGGTACGATACAGACTTTAAGAAGTGATTACTTTTGCATTTGCTCTGCTTTCAGAATAATATTGACAGGTGGAATGGGGACAAGGAGGGAACATCAGGGACCTGTATCCTTGTAAGAGGTGAAGTGGGAATGTGACTTCCACACAGGACAGAATATTTTGCACAGGGCTACATCACTCATAAGCTTTCAGACTAGTTTTCTTCTTTTAGAACTGACTCTGTTGGGGAACTGCAAAACAAGGACCTACTGTCTTTTGTTGTGCCCTCTGCAGCTCCCTTTTGATATGTAAAGGTGACTCTCAAACTGTTTATTTAGGGTTTTATTTTCCAAAGTTTTTTGCTTTTTCCAAATAATCTCATTTTAATCATCCTAGTTGCATAGAGTTCTTGAGAGAAAGGAGTCTGAAGAGCAACCTGGAACATGAGTTACAGTTGGGAAAGATGAAGCAGTGGGTTGAGTTTAGAGGCACTGTAGCATGTGGAAATATAATAGTATCTTTCCATCAGGTGTTGTACAATGGAAGAGTAGCAGTCCAAGTTTTACCATTCTGCTTTGATAGTTTTTCAAGGTTTTTCCCTAGTGAACACATTTTTTTAGAATCAAAATCAGAGAACTTCCTTACATCAATTCAACTGTATAACTTTTCAATCCACTGGAAGGACATTTTGTAAAGATGATGAATTTTCAATAAGCAAGGTATAGTGTGTTTGCAAAAATATAAAGCCATTCATACTACACATCTGTAAAAGCTCTACACCATGCAGAAAAAAGAGTCAAATCCCAGGAGCTAAAGCTCCTAAGATGAGGTGATTGTGAGTGAACCTTGGCTGGCTGCCAGACCCTTACCTAGCTGCTGTCTCCCTTCTCCTCCTGAACATGACAAGGGGAAGAAAACAAGATGGAAATGCTCATTGGTTGCCATAAGGACGGGGAGATTATTTACTGGTTAACCTCACAGTCAAAAAAGCCTTGACTTTGGGAAGAAATTATATTTGCCAATTGAAAATAGAATAGGATTGTGAGAAACAAAGACAAAATTTAAACCACCTTCCTGCGCTCCTCCCTTTGTCCCACGATCAACTTCACACTTCTACTCCTGACTCTTCTACTTCCTCTTTCTGTTCCCTGAGATGCACAGGAGAAGGGGGAATGGAGGTTGTGGTCATTCCATACACTTCTCGGCCACTCCTTCTTCCTCACACCATTCTCCTGCTCCAGCAAAGGGTCCTTCCCACAGGATATACTCATTCACAAACTTCTCCAATGTAGGCCCTTCCCACAGGGTGCAGTTTTTCATTAACTGCTCCATCATAGGTCCTTTCCATGGGATGCAGTCCTTCAGGAATGGACTGTTCCAGTGTGGGTCCCACATGGGGTTATAGGTCCTGCCAGAAAACCTGCTCTTGTGTGGGCTCCTTTCCATGGGCTGCAGCTTCCTTCACAGCACATCCACCTGTTGTGGTCCTCCATGGGCTGCAGTGTGGACATCTGCTCTGACATGGTTCTCCGTTGGCTACAGGAAAACAACATGATTCACCATGGACTTCACCATGGGCTGCAAGGGAATATTTCTGGACTCTTAAGTCCAGAAAGGACCAACTGTACCACCATTTGTCATAAGGCATCATTTTCATCCATCTTGCCTAGCTCAAGGCTACAGTTAAACCAAACAGTTTAGTCAAACATAAATCACATGTACACGTATACAGTACAGGAGACATCAGCTGATGGTAATACCAAAAGGCTTTAAAATTAAGTTAAAAATGTCCCACTTCAGTAAAGAAAATACATCTCAAAATAGATGAAAGCAAAAATTTCTATCAAGATCTTCATATTGAGGCAATGGAGAATTTTTTCTGACTCTATCAGCTGAGCAGTTTGAAGAGATGAACAAGAAACACCAGTCAGGTAACTGAGATGATAGTTCCTACTTGAGTTCTCCAGCAAGGAGGATTATTGTCCATAGGGCTATGGTGAAACTCGTGCTTCAGAAATCCCAGAGCGAGGAATTGCTGACTACAAGAGAACATAACACTGAAGCTCCGTTATTTCTTTGCCTTGTTTTTTCATTCTTCCCTACGTAAGTAATTTTAACAAGGGTTGGTCACATGACATGATTTGGTTGTTTTGCATGTGCTTATGATAACAAGGCACATACACCTACACCCTTCCTCATCCAAGAATGAAATTATATATATTTATTCTTACATCTGCAGGAATTCTTACCCCTGAGATCATATTGTACCTCCTGTCTTATTGTGGTCTCACAAGCTCTATGACAGCAAAGGCAGAGCATACAACAAACTTGTGGGCTGTGAGTTGTAGACACCAGGCCAAAACAATCACTGCAGACATGCTGTTGCAGCGGGGGAGAGAAGAATGAGGGCCAGAGTGAGTTATACAGTTCACTGGTAAGAGAGATGTAATAATATATTTATTAACATAAAATAGCGAATTCACAAAGTTCAAAGGTTAATGTGACATTCATTTAACAGGATTTGATGGTGAGGTTCACTTGATTATTTACTGCAGAGAGGACAGGGTTAGACACAACTGTCAGGGAGACCCTCCCGTTGAGTCACAAGGTTTTGGAAAGGACCTCCTTGCTTTCTAAACTCCTTCTTATAGAGGATTCTAGGTGCAGCTAGATAAAGTCCTAGTCCCAGCCTTGATCAATTGTTTATATCTAAAGGATTATATATGCACAATCAATCCTTTATATCACTTAGATAAGATTTTACAGTTTAGCATGCTATTAATCACTTACTGAGGATCTGTTGTGGCAAGAAATCTCTCAACCTTGAGGAGTAACCTTGAGAGGCATCCTTACTCAAGGGGAGATATTGTTGTGCAGCCCACCGTCATTTCAGGAGAGCTTGATGGGCCCCTGGACTGTCCACTATTTATGGAGTAAGATGATTAACTGATAGTCATATTTGCATACTAGCCACATACTAGTCAGTGCATGCTCAGCAAGCCCCCTGGTGCTGGAGCAAGTTGCACAAGATAGCCCTAGACTATTGTGTTGTTATCTCCCCTGATCCAGATGCATCTAGCATGACCAGATAGCATTCGTTATGATCACCACTGATGGTTATCACCTGAATAGGGTTATGAGAAATAAAGATCAGGTGTGTGTGGGGGGAGCACACCATCACACGTGCAGATCTCCATGACAGGCATGGGTCAAAGACTGTCTCCCAGATTATGGCTCAAGGGTTATCTTTTGGAAGGTTTTATAATTTTGTCTCTGAGATCTGAGAGGAATGGAGCCAAGAGATTCTGAAGAACACAGGAGCAGTGTCATTTCACTTCTATTTCTTTAGATCTCCCAACAAATCATTCCTATGTTTCCCTGCCTTCTGTGGTAGGAAATTACATCTTATTTCAATGTTGAATTTGTCTGAGTTGAACTTCCAGCTCTTGGCATGGTAATAAAGTATGGGAATGGTATTATGGTCTTGATATAGTAATATAATAAAATTTTATGAAGCTATCATCATGCCTTATAAAGTATCAGGAAAGGACACAACCCTTTTTTTTTTTTTTTTTTTTTCCTTTTGCTTCTTTGCAGATCATCTACTACAATGACAGGAACAATTATGGAAACAACTATCACAGAGAGGAACAACGATACTGTGGTCCAAGTTGCTCTGCATGAGCCTAGTTTTACAGTAGTTTAACTTCAATAAAATTAACCACAGTAACAGGAAAGGGAAATTGAGCAAAGAGGATCCTAAAATCCATCTTGATGACCTGAATGGAATCCCAACTACTTATCAGGCTTGACTGGGTTCAATAATATTATCTTTATAATTACATGTTAACTCAGTTGCTGCTGTGAGTGATCAGAATCCCTGTATATGCTGGTGTTACTGATTGCTTTTTTTCAGGGCCTCTTGCTCCTCCTGGATGTCATCAAATAAACGAAGGTTTGGGGAAGCAGTGCTCTGCACACATTTTATTTTTATTTTGTTTCTCTGCTTC
Organism: Antrostomus carolinensis; assembly: GCF_000700745.2. NCBI lineage: Eukaryota > Metazoa > Chordata > Aves > Caprimulgiformes > Caprimulgidae > Antrostomus > Antrostomus carolinensis. The sequence goes on from NW_010314248.1 coordinate 8,095, forward strand.
AGGAATCTGCTGCTTTTTCAAGCTTCAGTTTGTTGATTTTTTTAACTTTCACCTTGTGACAAAATTCTAATTAGAGCTAGGTGTCCTATAGAAAAAAATACCCTAGTAGCTTCAGCTGCCCATAGGAGTTTCTCTCTAGTTCATAGCATAAATTTATCCATAACATTGTTATGCACTTCTGGTTTATTTAAAGTTATACCTTGTTAAGGAGGTACGAAAGAAGAGAGCTATCTATTGAACATGGGTCATGAGCATCAAATCTTTTAATAAAACTATTTTGAAGCTAACAGAAATAAAGAATGGAATAGGCAGAAATTTTTATTAAGAAAACTGTTAGCCTTACCGGATAGATTTTGCATATCATTGTGCAAATTGTTGATTCGATTAACTCTGATGAAGTTTATCTGCCTCTGAAACTTGAGTTACAGAATAACAAGATATTTCAGCAAGCCAACAAAACCCACAGCTGAGGTAGATTGGCTGAGCACGTGTCTCAGTGGACTTTAATATAAGTTGTGCATACTCAGCACCTCAGTGAATCTGACTAGAAATCAGGTCTGCTCAGAATCAAAATGAAGGAATTATTAGTCACTGAAGAACTTCTGTGTCTATTTGTATAGAAGAAGGCACTCTGTGAGCTTATAAAGAGAGCAGCACCTATCGTCCCCAATTCACTTTTTGCTTAATGTTTGCTGGTTGAATGCAAATGACATTCTTTTACGTCAGTTGCATGTCAATGAAAGATAAGATATAGATTCTCAACAGTATGGTAATGCTTCAAGTCACTACGAAACTGCCAGAGTCATAGCCTTTATAATCTGTTCCTTTCTTTCTTGCAGAAATAATTGACCTTAACAGGAAGCAGGGTCAGTACTGGAGGGTGACCAAAAATCCAATGTGTCATTTAACTCATAAATTAAATTATAACTTTGCTTCTGTGCATCTCGATCATTTTGGTTCTCAGTTATGTGAGTCCTGATCTTCAACTACTTCAGAAATTTAGATTTAAACTCCTCTTAAGGTCATAGAACTACAGCTACAAATATCACGCCCTAAGTTGGTACACAACCAAGTTTTCACAGCTGTGTCTTACTTTTCTGTCCATAGAATTGACCTGACCACAGTATGAAGAATTTTTTACATATGACTTGGATTTTTTTTATGTGCAACTGCTCTGATAAAGTTACAATTTAGTAGTTCTAATCTGATCTGTGAGACTTATAGAAAGCCCAGACGGATCAGTAGCACTTTTGCTGCACATTATGTCCAACATATTTTGAATGCATATATCTGTGTATGCAGCCAGTGCAGGTGAAATTCATTAAACCTGGTCTAGAATCTACAAAGTTGTTGTCTCCATCTGAACTCAACCCCACACTTCCCTTTGCAGTCAATGGAGAAAAGTGGACATTACTGGCACACACTTTGCATGACTACAAAGAAGGGGGGGGAATTCCATTGTGTAAACATAGATGGATAGTGCTGTGTTAGGTGTCCTGCCCACCCTCTAACTGCCTTTACAGAGCAGTGCAAGTCCCTTATAGGTCTTTCATTCATTGCCATGTTGATGTCTTGAAAATTTCAGGAAACCACAAATGGCCTATAAATGCTTATGTTTAGAAAATGAAATCCAATCCTAGGCAGATAAAGGCAGGGAGCTTGAGTTGTGTA
>NW_010314248.1:9788-44454 GCF_000700745.2 Antrostomus carolinensis
ATTCCAGGAAACCATCATTCTCCTTATAATTAAGAAAGAGATTGAAAGGAGAATTTCTGAAAACACTGTATGCAGGCTTGATTATGTTCTTGTTGAATTCAGTGGCAAATGTCTTGCAATGTTTAAAGTTTTTCTCTTCCTACTTACCATATTTCATTCAGTATATGGATATTGTGACACCAGTCCCCAGTATGTCTGTCTTCCTTACTTCCACCTCTGACCTACTCGCTTTATGAACAAACACCAATCTATTTTGTTCTGTGTCGATTTTAAAATTTTTAGAAAGAGCATCTTGGTAACATTTACCAAGCTACTTCTTTGTGACAAAATGCTTCCTTGCTATTTAATAAACTGTGTCATGTCTTTTCTAAAGCTGTCCTTTGTTGTGGTATAAGCGAAATAGCTCATTGAGTAGTAGTACTAGACTGACATGATAAGACTCTGTTACATTGAGCAATGCAATCCCTGTTTTCTTATGTGGCCTTGTCTGGATCTATTTTTTTTTTTCCTCTTTTCTTAGAGATGGGCAGAGATTTTCTACCTCTATTTCTGGCAGTAGCAAGCTATAGGGCTGGTAAGTGCTATGTTATAAAAAAATAATTCTTTTACTTGATCAGCTTCAGAACTGTACAGTCCTTTCAATTCCCATTTAGAGATTTCTTCCAAACAAAAGCCCTAATGAGCTGATATTTAGGTGGTGACCAGATAATTCTGGACATTTTAACAGGATGTGGAGGTAACCTCAATTTCTTCTCTGCCTTGATCCTGGACATAAGACACAAAACTTTTACTTCCTTTTGAGGTACTGCCAACTTCTGTCATGTGTATTACAATGGGAGAAGAATGATTAGCTCCATTAATTTACATAAAGAATAGGCTTCCTTTCACATGTTTATTAAGAGAAAGAGTACTAGTGTAATTGACCAAATCCACTCAGTAAGATTAAAATGGATTTTAAGGGCTTTGATGTACACCACTGTAAGCAAAGGAAGCAACAGTTAAATCCCCAATTAACACAAAGAAAATATGAGACAGGATTTTGTATCATTTCATTGCAAGCAAACAGAAAGAGAACAAATCCCCACTCTGTAATGTAGTTTATATTCTACAACAAGCAAAACCAGTTTAAAGCTATTGTAAATCTTAAATTATTCATTTAATTCTGAATAGGTAATTAAAAAGCCTCTTCTGGCTTCTAACATTTTAGTACAGTACTTGGTTTATTATGGTGAAGGCGGCACAAGGGACAGAAAGAAGTGGAAACCCCAAGGGAATCTAAAAGCTGAAACACAGAATGAGCAAAACAAAGCTGAAGGACTTTTTATCCTTGGGATTTTCAAAGTTGTTTGAGAGGATTTACTGAGTGTATTGGACTCTTGTTTTTAGTTGCTTGAAAATTCTCTAAAGGATCAGCAATGTGCAGTATACTGTCTTAGACTTAGTAACATAAAGACTGAGAGTATGTAGGTAACATCCATCCCTCTGTGACTGCCCTGGTAGGAGAAGGAGGATAGGTCAACACTTCCAGAGCACAGTGTTGATTAAGGCTTGCTCATATAATTCACTCTGCTTTGCTCTGCAGAGAGATATGAACCCGCTCTGTGAAATCATGCAGCTTCTGGAGCTGTGGCTGAACCTCAGGACCTAATTGATCAATCTGACTTTCAAACTTTAGCTTGTTGCCTACAACCTTCTACCCTGGCCATGAAACACAGGAATTGATCCAGCAACTACTGCTTTACCCTCTTGCCTGAGTGTCTCACAGAACGTTCCTGGTACATGCCTGGAAGTATCTCTCATTCTGTGATTTATGTCTGAGTACAACTGTCTGATGTTATCACACAGAACATATATTTTGAGTCTTAAGAGAGCTGTGAACTACAACCTTTGAATATCCTGGTTGTTAGCAGCTTTTGGGATACCAGCTGCCTTCATAGTTCAGCTTAGTGGCTCCCTTGGTAGTTCTTCTGTGATAGTGCCATGTGTGAATAATATTGACTGTGGAAAAGCAAGTTATTTGTTAAAAATAATTGCATTTAGTGTATAAAACAATTTTTTTTACTTGAAAGAAGTATATTTACTCAGGTGGCAAACACTGTAAGTCTACTGTATAGTAAGGAATCTTGTCCACTGTCTCCAAATGCAGAGTAATTTCTGCAGGGATGTGAAGAAAGTGCACCACAACCAATGTGGCTGAGAGAATGGAGTTCATGAAACAACTTATTATTTAAAAAGAAAAGAAAATAAAGCAATTTCTTTGTAACATGGGCTCTGAGAAAAGAAAAAAAAAGAAAAAAAAAGAAAAAAAGAAAAAAAGAAAAAAAAAAAGAAGCTGCCATTTCCTTGTCTCAGACAGAGTTTTTTTCTAAATATGTGGAGACTTTATATAAGATGGAGGTAACTACTAGCCCTTTCCTGATCCTTTACTTTGTTTTCACTCTGATGTGGCTGTAAGGAACCTATTATACAGATGTACTAGGCTAGATAGAAAGCTCAGAAGAACTGGAAGAAAAATACTGGGATTAATCCTGCAATAGAATCAATGTGGAGCTTCTCTGACTTTGAAAGTCTGTGAGGAGCATCTTGGCACTATGATAGTGCAGAACTTTGGTGCCGTGTCTTACATAGGATAAAATCTGATTGAAATTGTGCTTTCATGGAAGACATTATTCTGGAAGAGTTGTCTGGTGAATTTTTTTGTGTGTTTTGGGTTCTTTTTTGTGTGTTTGGCTTTTTTGTGTGGGGGAGAGAGGTTGTTGGGATTTTTCTGAGGGGTGTGTTTCTTTTTAAAGCTGGAATATGTGCTTCTGCTTATTAACTGAAAGTGACTGTCAGCCAGCCTTGCGAGTATTTTCCTTGTTTTAGCACAGACTCACCATGGTTACTTGGCCTTCAGTACTAATCAGGGAGACCACTGACGAGATGCACTTATCTACTTATGAACTAGTCACCTGGATCAAATCTCCACCATATTCAGTGATGAGGAATAGACACTTTTAAGCAACTATTTTTTTCATCCTAATACAGTTGACTAATATAGTTCTGATGAATTGCACCCCAAAACCGTCTCTGTCTCTCCAGTTGTAATCCACAAGTGTGGATGTTTTCACAGTCTGAAATTAGGTGAAATTAAATCCAAGGCTGTGTGCCAGCCCATTATGGAGTCCTCAGTGGCAAAATCCCACTCTAAAGGAGTTTGAAACTATCTACATTGTGTTCTCTTTGTAGCACCTAGTTCCAGTTTTATTTGCTTTTTGTCTCTGGTTTCTAGACAAAAGACTTAAGATAAATGTTTGTGAATGTTTCTGCTAGCTAAACAGCTTAGGAAAAGAGATGATAAACCTTTTGAAGAGTTTGTCCTTTTGTACAGGAATCAAACTAATTTTAAACTAAAGCCCTGATTACAAAATAAAAGTATTGTCATAAGGAGTTATTCAGGAAGCACTATTCTATTTTTAATTCACAGTCTAATTAAAATCAGGTTAAATTGCAAGGAAAGATTCAACTCTACATAAAAGCATCTACATTTCCAACTACCTATAGGTCTCCTTGTGTCTTAGGTGACAAACCTGTCACTGCTGTAAGTGAATCCTGGAAAGTAATTCAGATGGTCAGCTGATACATGTATACTGCAGAGTGGCCTAAATTTCTCCCAAGACATTACATTAACTAGAGGATAGGCTAGAGTATAAGGGCAGCTCAGAAACTCAGCTCACTGGAGGCCACCTACATATAAATAATGCTAGTGTCTTTATCTATAACTGAATTTCCTAGTATTTGGAAACCCTCAGCTAAAAGGAGCTAACATACAAGTGAAGACAAGATTTTCATATATATTAACAGATCAAAATAAAGATAAAAAGAAGTCCAAGGTTCACCTCCAGTTCAAGAATATGCACATAATGATTTGATGCTGTTTCTGGGTATGTTACAAACATATTTTCAAGTAGGTAGTTTGTTAGAGAGTAGTGAATAGTTTCGTTGCCCATAAAACCAGCATTGAAAATAGAAGGGCTGCTGTCTGGGAAGTTTAATTATGATTTAAGTGGATTATGCTGAAATGTTTGTTGTTCAGTCAATTACTTAGTGACGGTAGATGCAATTTCCTTCGGCTTTCTTACTCCCTGGTAGCACTTGTGATTGAATCGACTGTAAAATGAATTCCTCTGAATTGCTGACTAACTGAAGTATAGATTGGATACTAGCACTCTGGGATTCTTCAGCAGTGAATTTTCGAGATGAACTGTGTGGAACACAACTTTAAATACTTTTGTTCAGCGTGGCTTTAAACTTTTGTCTTTACCATGCTACTGGGTGCCTAATCAGTGAGTTTTGGCAAAAAGTATTTGTCATGGATCATCCTGGTTTCAAACAAATAAATAAAAGAAAAGAAATACATAAATTTTGTTCATAAATGTACCTCAGCTGATAAAGAGGGAAGAAAACACAGTTCCTTCCATATTTCAAAACGCTTGGAGAAGGAACAAAACAATCTTATTTTATGTTATGACATTTTATTTTCTAATTTATGAATCACAATGATTCACAATTATGCTGAGTTATCCTTATTGCAGCTATGTTAAATCTTTAGCATGAATTCTTGTTGCATCTTAAATACTTAAAAGTTCTAAGTGAAACTGTGTAAGTAGCTGGGCAATATAATCTTTATTCAAGTTTAAGGTTATGTCAATGGTGCTATGCTTACCAAATGAGCTTTGTTGCTCACCCAGGCATTAAACAACCCAGCATGACCTGTTTGTATCATGAGTTAATCTTAAAACAATAATATTCCATATCTATGTATAAGCATGAATATGATAACCTCACTGTGATACTTCCATGAATACCACTCAAATTTACCCCAAATGAGCATCTAGCTGTAAAATTTTGCTACTAAAACCAAAATTGCCCTGTATTTTATGCTGATATAATAACAAAATGTGTGAGAAGGGCAGGAAAACGTTGTGTCTCCATTTGAAATTGCTGTTCTTTGCTATATTTTGTGTAATATAATTCTTATTGATGTGTCCTATTAGGTTGTTGGCATCAAGCAAGAAATGAACACTGGCATTTTGAAAAGTAGTGTTATTGACATAGAGTCATTGAGAAAATCAGAGGTTAAAGCCTTATCATCAGAAAAAATTCTTATCCATTTCCATAACATATTATTTTAAAAATTTTATTCTGCTGTTTTATTGGGTTCTATTGTCACATTATAGCCCAAAAGAACACCATGCCAAACCTTATTTTCACCAAAGCACTTGTTAAGCAGCTAATAGAATAATTTATCATATTTTGCTACTTATAAAAGGTCTCCAAATGATTATGAACTCTCAGATGGTTTTATTATCTAAAATTCTTTTCATATTTCCTCAAAGAAGGCATCAGAATGCTAGAGATCCCCTGTGGCTCCTTATTAGCCACAGAATTGAATTCCAGATGTTGTCTACAAAGACCTGCATGAGGAAAGTAATAATTATTTTGTAAACTGACTCTCAACCTGTTGCCAAGTGTCGCAGATGAAGTAGGCAGCTATACTTCCTTTCTCATGCCCCGTTTCGAATGTGTGGGTTTTTCATTGCTGAGTCCACTATGTACTTATGGTGTGATACAATCCTCCTGAAAATCTTTAGACAAGGATTAAAGAGATGATCAAAGGAAGACATGATCATTCTTCAAAGAGCAAGCTTACCTCAAAAGAGGTCATGCTGTTTAATTTCACATTCACAAGGGACTCACTGTAAAATCAATCATTCTTGGGTTATGCCTGAAGCTGATGAAGGTCACAGCCTTTAGTTTGTTGGCAGTTCAGTCAAACTGACTCTCAGCATGGACTAGAGCTATCTAATGTTAAGATGGATAAATTAATATTCCCCTTTATCTATGACTCTCAGAAAGAAAAGAAATCATAACCTAAATAAGATTTAGAAAGAATAAGCCTTTTTTAGGAAGAAATTGTAAGGCTAATGTAAAAGCAGGGGTAAGAATAAGACAGAAGTTAAAGGTTAAAAAAAAAAAAAAGTTAAGAATCATGGACAACAGAGTCAAAACTTAACAAAAACAATCCACAGAAGTAGTCAAACTGTCCTAATGACAATTTCACATCTAATAGTTAGAACTCATCAGACCTTTCATAGGATAAGTTAGTTGTCACAATGCTGGGGGGGCGGCCTGCACCGTCATATGCTGGAGGTCTCTAACAAGAACTGAACATGGGAAAGATTAACAAAAAAACCCAACATAATGCATTTTCTCCTGTAGGCCTGACTGCTGCTTGTGCCTTCACCACGTTAATCATGCACAGCTCTGGATCCTTCCTCTGCTGTACACTTCCTTCCAGATTAGTGTCCTCTGGTATTGCCACTCTGCAAGGCAGATGTCTTGTTGCATGGAGTAGTGAAATTTTGGGATGATCAGACCTGGTCTTACAATTTCTGGAAGAAACATGACCTAACAAACAATGATGACAACCAATCTTGCCAATAGATACTAAAACACAGTCTTCTCCCCAGTGTTTCAAGCTTATCGAAGTTGCACAAGGACCAGCTTCTCAATTAATCTTTGTAGTTGCAGATAGCTGAGAGTTGGGACTCTTTGAAAGATCAGTGCTTCTAAGATACAAGATGGAAGTCTCTTTTCAGTATGTGATGCTTCAAGGTGAGGCACTTATTCTCTGTGATAGTTGGCCTATATGACTGCAGTATACGACTCTGTGCATGTAATAAGGAGTTATGACTTTCTCACTCTGAGAACAAGTGAGAAAGTCATAACTCATTCTGCATTAAAAGCAGAAGATGATCTCACTGTGCTCATGGCACAGAGTTTGGTCTCATTGCACAGGCCTAGGAGAATCACTGTACAGTCAATCCACATGTGAACACTAGGTGTGAAGTGTCACATTCACTGTACATTTGTAGAACAAATTTCAGAGACGGTGGCTGAGCAAGATCTCTTCAAACACAAATCTCTGCCCTGTGCACTGAAGCCCTAAATGGTGCTTGTCACAGGCTTCTCTTTCCTGCTGGGTCTGTGGGTCTCCTTTTCAAACATGGGCTGTGAAAGCAACTTCATTTAATATCTCCTAGATCACTCTTTCTGTGTGAATGGCTTCTTCAAAGCAGTTCTTCAACTTTGTGTCTTTTTGCTCTGCACAGGAGTCAGAGCTGCAAGGTCAAACCCTGCTTGGAGAGGTCTCTTCTCAGCTATTCTTGTATTAACTTCCATCTCCAAACAACCTTATTTTACTCCTGTCCCACTAATACCTTGGACACTTGCTTTATAAAACTTGATTATTGCTTTTCCAGCTTTTTTCCATTTAATGAAGACAGTTGGTACCCTCCCCATGACAGCATAGATAGTGTCTCTCTCTTTTTACCTCAGGACATTTTAAGAATTTAACTGATCTCAAAGCAGACTTAGGTGAAATGAGGAAAAGAAAAAACAAACAAACAAACAAAAAAACCCCCATGAACAAACGCATGACTGATAGGGGAATTTTGAACTGCACATCTCCAATCATTCATTTGAGTGCCTGAGATTTTGCAGCACATATGACCTTCTGTCAGGGGGTTCCACAACAGCAGGCAGTTATTAACAAATAGCTTGTCATCCGGTAGTATAAATGATCCAACGTTCAGCAACATTATCAATGCACACCACCATGATCTGATAGTTTTCAGAGATAAAAGCAATATTTTATATTTTTATTTTTTACTTCTTATTTCTATCAACAGTTTAAAGAGAAATCTGAATGATTTGTTATTAGAATAGACAGGATAAATTTTCTTTCCTTCTGAATCTCAGATTTAGGTAGGACTTATACCTTTTGGGGTTTTCATAAATCTGTGTCTTCACTTCTCTTGTAGATTCATACCTTGGCCACTCCACTGAAATGAAAACGACATTCCTTATTGATCACTTCTACCATACCCTTGTGAGCCAGGACAGTGTTGTTTTGGTCATCAATCTTTTATTTTGTCCCACCTGGTTTAATTTCAAAGGTGCTGAATGACAGCCTATATTTCTCTAGGGATTTTCACTTATGGACTATTGGTGCTTTGCAGATTCTGGCTTATGAAGACCTACTGCAGTCCTGTGAGGTGCTATTATCATCATTTGAAAAGGATAAGGGATGAGGAAATGAGGCTTAATTTGTGACCTGACAAAGATCACGGTGGAGGTCTATAGAATAATTTAGAATGGAAAAAATGTCTCCCAGGCTGTAAGTTCTTTGTCTTTACCACAAGACGGATATTTGACAGATGCAAATAACTCCCTAATGAGCTGAGGATCATTCTAGCTTTTGAAACAGAGAAAGTGTCCCAGTGAATAAGGCTAGTCCTCCATCTCATTCAACAGCTTGTCTCTAAAAATTACCTTTGAGGAGCTAATTCAGAAGCAGACACTCTGCAGTAGGACTTTTACTTATTCCCTCATCAGAAAAAAAAAAACCAAACTTCTCCAAAGTTTTATGATGAAGAAAGATCTGAAGTGTGAATATTTCTTTCTAGATTATTGCTGGTTTTTAATGCTTACTGTTACAATGCTAGATTTTCATGTTACCAGCTCATATCCAACCAAAGCAGCTCAATAATTACCATTACTGGCAACTATAAACAGATGCTCAGACGTCTCAAAGACCTAACTCTAAATATGAATTCCTAAATTTTACAATAAATCCTTGATGTATGCACTTACTTATAACTTTCACTACTCAGAAGACTCCAGTAAGGATGTACCACTACCTCAAATCCTCTGTATTCTTCCATGCTTCCCACTGGAAACTGACTCAAATTCAAAGCAATCCTGCACAGCTATGATCTGTCTACAATTCAACTTAAATGCCACTGGAGGCTCCAGAAAAATTTCAATGTCAGACACAGAGCAACTTTATACTTTCCAGGTGAAGTTCCCCTGTGCAAGAAGCACCTTTTTTTAGGGCAAGGCTAAAGCTGCAGCAGTGAGATCTTACAGGGCACAAAGATTTTTTTCTGTTCCCAATGCCAGGTGCGCTTGTTCACTCACCAGTCTTTAATGTGAAGCAAGAGAAAACTGCACCTGAAAACAGTAACAAACTCTTGCCAGTGATAACTTCTCCCCTGCATACATTTCTCAGGCTAGATAGTAGCTTTGAGAATAAACTCCTCTTAGTCACGTGCTTTAATGCAGTGCTGGTGAGTACTCAGCTATTCTAACACTGTATAGAGCAGAAGGTTGTTTTTACCTTCTGTTCATACTAATGCCTTTCCATACCACTCAGCTCAGGAAGGACCACTCCAACAGTTGAATCTAATCAATAGCTATGTGTACATTTTGTCTCAATTAAGAAAGATCACATTACAACCTCCTAAGGACTCTGGTTACTAATATATTAAAAGACATATGATTTTTGAGCTTGATAGAAAATAAATGCATTTTTGCCCTATCAATAATATATCACGTGCAAATTAGTGTCTGAATTAATGTTGTGTGGCTGCAGTGAAAAATATAGCACTGGCTTTATTACATAATAAAATGCCCTTAATTGTTGGACTAGAGCATCTTTATAACATACCATTACTTTTGGTAACAACTTCTTCCTTTTCATCGATTAGAAAATGTTATCAGTCAGACCCAGGTTGAAAGTAAAACTGAAGAATAACATTACAGAGCTGATGCAGCTGCGTGAAATAAATTGATGCTAGCCTGGCTTTGAATTAAAAATGAAATATAATTAGTAAGAAGATATACAGAATAACATATTTCCAACTTTTGAAGCCAAATGTTTGCATTCAAAGAGGTAAAGCATTACATACAATTTTACTGCATTTCTCAAACCACAAATGACATGTTGTCAAGCTCTTTTTATTTGCTTGTTTGTTTGCTTTTTTGTGGCTTAATTAAGGAGCATCTCAAGGTACAGCTTAGAGTTATTCTAATGTCACTAAGCACTCAACAAGTGTGTCACGTCTGCAGATTGTGATGGCAAAAGGCTATTAAAACATTTTCTTGTTCCCATCTGTTTAAATGCAACTTATGGATTCAAGATCCCACTTTACAACAGTGATTACTTTTATTTTTTTTTTTTTTCCTTTTCTCCGTTCCCTGTCTTTTTTTCTGCCGATAGGCAGAATTTTAAGAGCAAGGAGAAAAGAGCTGGGGTACACTTACTGGGGGCTGAGATTTAGTTCCCAGTTCAGACTCTAGAGCCTCACCCATGACTTTGAAAAACAGATATTGGCAATAGGTGTAAGCTGGAACACAGGAGGTTCTGCTAAAACTTGAGAAGAAACTTCTTTACAGTGAGGGTGACGGAGTCCTGGGACAGGCTGCCCAGGGAGGTTGTGGAGGCTCCTTCTCTGGAGACATTCAAAACCCGCCTGGACGCCTTCCTGTGTGATCTCATTTGGGTTCCTGCTCTGGCAGGGGGATTGGACTGGATGATCTTTCGAGGTCCCTTCCAATCCCTAACATTCTGTGATTCTGTGATATATTTAGGGAAGAACTTAATCAGGTGACTAGACCTACACATGTCCTTATCTGCTTTTTTAAATAGCAGATAAGTACATTGGGCTGTAATCCCTCTGCGCTGGATCTCAAATTTTAGCATGTCCTTAGCTCTACCAGAACCGAAATGGTAATAAGGAATTAGTTTAGGCCATTAATATGGAAAGCCTATACAATGACACCAAGTTACATGGTCTGAATATAATTAATTTGAGAGGTTATCATGAAATCCGCTGCTTAGGTTATACAGCTCAATACAGAATAATATTTATATTCCTGACAATCATATTCACTCTGTCTCACTTAATCCCCCTTCCCCTCTTTCTTCTTTTCCCCATGAACAACACTGCCTGTGTAACTTTCCAGTGGTTCAAAGGTTTGCAGATAGAGGCAAGCATGGAAATATTTAAAATCTAGAGGTAAACGTGTAACACAAATCTCCATTATGAATCTCAACTCAAACAAATTTGTGGGTGTTTTATTCCAAGGATGCAAGAATAAGCATGGGTGTACCATGGGAGTAGGAAGTTAAGTTTAGTTGGTGAGTTGAAAGTGAGAACCAGCTGCAGAAAACTGCAGAAGGATTGTAAGACAATAAAAGACTTGGTGATTAAGTGGCAGATGAAATTCAGGACAGATAAATACAAAATGACACATGGGGAAAAACCATACAAATTTCACATATAAAATGAAGGGTTCTGAGCTAACTGCTATTGCTCAGAAATGAGATCGTGGGGCTATTATATGTAGTTTTATTGAACTCAGTGCCTAGCTGTGGTAAAAAAATACAAACTGAATATTAAGCTCAATAGTTAGGAAAGATAGTAAAATAGTAAATTTCTTTATATCGCTAAGTAAAGTGCTGGTGTTCCTGCATCTTAAATTCTGTGTGCAGTTCTGGTCTCTGTTTCAAGGGCATAATGTTACCAGAAAAGGCTAGGTGAACAGCAGCAAAGGTAATCTATGGTGGGATGCAGATTTCACATGAGGACTGACTAAATGGGGAGCAGTTTTTCAGAAAAAAAGAGAAACCATAGAATGTTGTGAGTTGGAACTTTCTTGTGAGGAAGTTATAGACCGAGATGAGATCTCCTCTGTCTCCTCTTCTCCAGGCTGAGCAAACCAAGTGACTTCAGCCTCTCCTCATACAGCTGAACTGAGAGAAGGTTATAACAAGGGTGTATAAAGTTCTGTTGTATGCACAAAGGGCTCGTAGGAAATAATTTTCCACTCTCTCTACCCCTACAAAAACTAGAGTCTTCAAGTCAAGGTAACTGCTAGCAGATTCACAGCAAAAAAAGCCAGAAAAGGTTTCTTTACAAAACAGAGAATTAACCTCTGAAATTCCCTGCCACAAGAGGTTGTGGGTATTGAAACTGTGCATAGAGAAGATGACAGGATGAATTCCTGGAATAACAATACATTTAAGGGCTAATGAACTTAGGCAATGATTCTGGTTTAGGGTGTCCCTAAGCTGCAAATTTTTGAGGAGCAGAGTACTATTCTGGTATAGTATTGTTGTACAGTCTCTGTGTCTGTATCCTTCTTCCCAGGCATATGCTGATGGCCACCTCTGATGGCAGGGCACTGAGCTAGCTGACCCTGCATGGCTGTCCTTTTGTCTATGCTTATTCTCTGTCATAAATTGTCCATACTCCGTCACTGCTATCTCATTTTGGACACTTGCAGCAGTGATGGTTGCAGAACTTAAAACTTCCCCATTTCCCTGCTAAGCCTGGTGCTGTTTGCACCTCAGAACACAACATCCAGCCTCAAACAGAGTTTGAATTGAGCCCATACATTTTTTATCTAAATCTGGATTTAGTCTGACCATGAGAGAGATAGAGTTTGGACAATAAATGGGGATTAAAACCAGAAAGCTGCCAAGGTTCAACAGAGCTCAGTGCTTATGTTATCTCTCTCCATAAGCTGTCTAGTCCTGCTTATCTGCAGAGAAAATGTAAATGCATCTTTCCAAAACAATGAAGATATGAAATTAGCATCATCAAAGCTCACTACTTTCTCTTAGGCTGAAGATTGTAGATTGGAGAAAAATGTCAGGTTTTGATATGTAAAATGCAGCTGACAATTACTCCTATTTCTGTATTTTCTCAGTACTTCCCATTCATGCCTGGCAGTCTTTCTGCCCCGCCTCCCACTTCGGACAAGTGCCTTATCTGTATATTCTTGAACTTATCATTGCAAAATTGAATTCTTCTTTACAATTGAAGTGGTAGGAACCCACTCTGCACCAAAGGAGAGAAAAAAACACTTTTCAATTCATTCAGAACTGCTGTGCAAATAAAAACAACAAGAAGAAAATGACTGATTAAAATAAAACTCCCAGCAGCAGGGTTTTGCATTGAGTTTAAATTCCTGTTTCCCCTGAAGCATACTATCGGAAAGTTTCTCTCTGTTTATCAGCTAAAGTTCTCTTTCTCCAGAATGTATTTTAATTCACACTTGTCACCCTAAAGATGACTGAGGGATAAATTGTGTGTTGTTTTATTCAGTCTAGCAGTGCAGTAAGAAGTAATGAGATATCTTCCCACTTACTTAGTAGGCTCACCTGGAACTTAGGGCAGTCTCTTTCAAGAGTAAGGAGAGTAAGGAGATGCTTTTGTTGTTGCTCTTGCTATGTGTATATAAAATACAGTCTCCAATATGCATGTGCTAATGAGTTATATATTAAAGGTTATATCCAGAATTTCTGGTTTCACGCATGACTTCACCTTCAGTGAGTAAATAAACTCTTTACAGTCAAGTTAAACATCAAGTATATTTGTAGGCCTTGTTTTCATCATTAGGAAATGTCCAGCTACTCGTAATGAATGACAGGGGGAATAACGTAGCCAATGAGTCTGTCTAGCCTGATACTCTGTCCCCAGCAGTGGCAATAGGAGATGCCATTGAGGGACAGCATGTGAGCCTAGCCACCCTCTGCAGTACTTTTCCTTCATAGTCCCTGCAACAATTATAATTGTTGGATAGGACCCTTAGTAAATCCATTTGTATTTCCTACTTCTGTTTATGGACCTGCTTGCCATGAATTTGCCTAAACTTTTTCTGAACCTGCTAATAATACCCGCCTCCTACATCTCCTGGAACAACAGATTACAGAAGTATGTAAAGAACATCCTTTTATTTCTTTTAAAATCACCATCTACCAGTTCCAGTGAAAGTTCTATGGTTCAAGTACAGAAGGATTCCTATAGGACATCTTCACATGATAAGAAAAAAAATAGTCAACAGGTTTCTGGGTGGAGTGTTAAAGTTAGAATAGAATCATAGAATCATAAAATCATAGAATGGTTTGGGTTGGAAGGGACCTTTAAAGGTCATCCAGTCCAACCCCCCTGCAGTGAGCAGGGAGATGTTCAACTAGATCAGGTTGCTCAGAGTCCCGTCCAACCTGGCCTTTAATGTTTCCAGGGATGGGGCATCTACCGCCTCTCTGGGTAACCTGTGCCAGTGCTTCATCACCGTCATCATAAAAGAAATTTCTTCCTTACATCTAGATTAAATAATTCCTCTTTTATTTTAAAACCATTAGCACTTGTCCTATTGCTAAAGGCCCTGCCAAAAAGTCTGTCCCCGTCTTTCTTATAGGCCCCCTTTAGGTATTAGAAGGCCACAATAAGGTCTCCCCTGAGCCTTCTCTTCTCCAGGCTGAACAGCCCCAACTGTCTCAGCCTTTCTCCACAGGTGACGTGTTCCATCCCTCTGATAATTCTTGTGGTGTCCTCTGGATCAACTCAAACAGGTCCATGTCTTTCTTGTGCTAAGAACTCCAGAGCTGAATGCAGTAATCCAGGTGGGATCCACCAGACTAGAGAAGCAGAATCTCCTCCCTCGACCTGGTGGCCACACTTCTGATGCAGCCCAGGATACAGTTGGCTTTCTGGGCTGCAAGTGCATATTTCTGGCTCATGTCCAGCTTTTCATCCACAAGTACTCCCAAGTCCTTCTCTACAGGGTTGCTCTCTATTCTTCTGTCCCCAGCCAGTATGGATGCTGGGAGTTGGCCCAACACAGTTACAAGACCTTGCACTTGGCCTTATTGAGCTTCATATGGGTCCACTTGTCGAGCTTGTAAAAGTTGTGCATCTCAAGTAAGCATCACATTTACATGTTGCAGGAGGTGCTGAGACATAGATTTCAAATGAATCTCCACTGATGTAGTTTCCAGATGAATGCATTTGGAGGAAACAGGCATCAGGGGGGATAACAACCGACCTTGCAGAAATGTGAAATATTTAGAGTTTTCTAGCTGAATGAAAACCCTGTGGTGTGTAACCAGGAGTAGCAAGCTACCCATCATCATTTCGCTCATATCTATATATTAATTTTCAAATACAGTTCTTAATTTCTCAAGTTTTTAACCTTAATAAAATAAATTTTGCTTTCCCTTTAATGGGTAGTTTAGTTTTCAGAGTAATTTTGACAGATGGAAGAAATGGAAGGTGTCTCATTCTTCTGAAAATAAACACATCAGAGGAAACAGACTGGTCCATCCTCATAGTGATGAGAGTCCCAAAGCAGCGCCAGTAGCTTCACATCAAATTTGTGAATGCTCCTTCAGTAAGCTGCAAAAGGATGTCTGAGGATTGATGTAGCTGTCTATTTAGGAAAACTGTCTTCCAATGGCAAGTCTTAACCAGATTATTGTTGACATTCAGCAGAACAAGAGGAATAATTCCCTAAACCTGAGACAAGTCAGCATTGCAAGTACAGTCTTTCTAACATTTAAGGATCTTGGAAGGGACAGCATGAGAAATGGGTTGAGTTTTCTCCTTGCCTGTCTGGGTCATAGATAAATAAATTATGCTTTGTTGTGAGCTGCAGCAGAGCTTGATGGGATCACTGGCAGAACTGGAAAGAGTACCACTGCCTTTCCTGGGATGCTTCACTATGCACTGCTCCTCAATATTGAGATGACAGTTTTGTTTAGCATCATGAATACAAGCCTTCTATAAGGAGAAACCAACCTGTTATATCTATTTAGTCTTTGCAAGGGAAGCTGGCAAAGTGAAATAAAAATTCTCATGCCATCAGAATTTTATCGTTATTAGTGCTGTTATTACTACATGCAGTCAGCAAGGGCAGCTGTAAAAGTGGACACCAGCATCAGGGTACTTGCTTTAGTTTTGTCTGTCTATTCTCTTTCTAGATTTTATGCTCCAGGTTTCTACTACCATGCCTCCTCAATGGTTTATTCTCAACCATTTTATCCACTACACTCCCTAGTTCTTCCATTTAGTATGTTCCTTATATTTATATTTCTTGTACTTACCTGAAAACAAACAAAACCCTTCCTGAAACTGGGGTGTTGTTTGCTGGGCTTTACCTTACTCTCTCTGATTAGATAACTGCCTTATTCTCTATTCATCACTTGACTGTTGCCATCATTTAGGATGTTGACTATGTACTGTTTTGTCTTTGCCCAGTACCTGACATGGTTGGATCTGATCTTGACTGATCAGGTAACAGCTTGATAGTAAGAATATATGCTATAATTCAATAGTAACCTGTTGATACATGGAAATACATTAGAATGCAATAAAACCAAAGAATGGTGTCTTTCTATGAGCACGATGACAAGCCCTTATGTCTATGATAAATTTGTTATTTATTTTGTGCAGAAGGTAGATAGTATATAGATCCACATATATGGGGATCAATTTCTTGGTCTTTAATTACAAGATTTTTATTTTGATTTCTGATATTATGAACCTGTTTCTGTATGATTGTTTAACAAGTCCTTCAGTACTAGAAAGAATAAAAGCAGGGAAGATATGCTGTTTCATATGAACTATTTTCCCGAGTTACTTTAATTTGCAAAAATTGTCAAAGCCTTCAGAGCTCACTCAAATGCTCCTTACAGTTTTGTAAAATATTATCATAAGAAAGAAAAACATTCACTCAACCCTGCCCCAAAATACAAGAAGAGTTTCTCTGTATGCTTCTGATGTTTGTCAGTTTTTTTCACATCTGTTTCCTTTGCTCTCTCTTTTTATTCTACAAATGTATATTCAAACTGAGTATTAAGAATAAACTTAAATCACACATATATCCACCTGTATATTCAAAATAACAATATGCAAACAAAAATTAAATAATTTAAGAAATTCAAAGGCATCTATTTTGACAGACAACTAAATGATCTACTAGTCAAAAATGCCAAGTTTCCGACAACCCTCAATGAGTTTAACTGGCTTCTCAAGCATTTTAACAAAGATAAAAAAGGATTAAAGCGGCTCATCTTAGGCATCTGCTTCTTGCAGTCTTGCCATAGCTTCTTTTGTTTACTGGAGAGCTTCACAAACTGTGAGTGAGGAACTGATCCCAACAGAGGGAAGAAGGTCTGATAAGGTCATACCAAGACACAAGACTGAAAATGGCATTATGTCATTGAACATGCCCACCAAGTTACAAACTGTGCACTGAAAAAAATGAATAAACCTGCCTTACTGACAGCAACAGAGATTATTATGTGTAATAGAAGTGAAATATCAAATTTATACCACTTTGCAAATCCAGTGAGGAGCTGTGTTCCTTCTAAACCCCAGTGCTACAGGTCATAGAGCATCTACTGCTTCAGTCTTACTGTGGCTGGAGGGCCCGGACTGACAACTCTGCCATAATGGGAGGTGAGGATGGAAGAGGCAGTGCATCATTAGTCTACCTTAAGTGCAATGCATTGGCTTCCTGACCTGTAAAGTCCTGCCTCTATTGCTGTCTATGGCAAGTTTGGATTCTCCTGGGGGATCAGGGAGTTATAGTACTGTGAAGTCATCACTTTTGCCATTTTGAACCTGGCGAAAAAACTCCTCATCAAGCCCTCCAGGCTAGCATGTCAGCAGTATTCAGAAGATGAGATTTTTGTCCCCATGGGTGCAAGAAGCAGCCTATAAAGCAAGTTCTGTATAGCCCCACAGGAGAGTTTGTATCTTGCCCAGTATCCATGGCATTTATTTAAATACCAAGCTTAGAAATAATTTCTATAGATACCAAGTGTATAAAAAACCCTATGTGTCTATGAAGGAAATCTCTAGTAGTGAAGGTTAAATAGTTCCTGTGAACTTAAATCACTTAAATCCAAATCACTTAAAAAGTGAGATTTAGCGCCTAAGGATTTAGGAGCACAGTGAAATGTAGGTTGTTGTCTTATTGCTGAATGACCAACCCCAAAACTGGGATTAGGTAAGTAGCTGGTTTAGTTTCTCTGGTCAGCTAAGCTTGGCCATTTTACCATGTTGATGTACCGTACATAGTGCTTTGGCTTCCACACTGCTGCAAAGCTCCACGCTTTGCTACTCTCAGCTTGATTGATAAATTTATGTTATCTTGCTATAAATCACCCTCTTTGTGATTCTTACAAAACAAAGCCCCTTTCTGAATACATTTTTGTCAAGTTTCTTTAGACTGAATAACAAGAGAAATGTTTGTACAGCAAACTCTTCCTTCAAGTACTCAGACAGTTACTTTATTCGTGTGCATACACATTTGCAACGCTTTCAATTGGTTTTCTGGCATATCTCAGAACAATTCTCTTCTGCTGTTTGCTATTGTTTGTCTGAGATTGTCTTTGTTTATGCAGTCTGACAAAACTTAAATAAAAAGTCTTTTCCTGAAAAGCATTGAAGGGTGGGTGGCTCTGGAACCCGGGGAAAGGCTCTGCTCTCTTATATGGGATATTAATTTGAAATAATAATTAGTTTTGTTCTCTGCTCTTATGGGTCATTTTTAGTGGGGGATATGAAATGATTCAGGTAATATCCTCTGTGCTGGGCAAGCAGTCCCATCTCAGAGCATGCTATTACTGACAACCGTTAATGCAGGGGGTGGAATCAGTGGAGGGAGGGAAGAGTGACCAAGCAAACAGCACTGGGATCTCTTGGGCTAATGCAAGGTCAGCAAGTTAATGCTACAGCTGTCTCTACTGTGTTTGTTCTGTGCATGACAAAAGGATTTCAGTTTGCCAGGCTTTCGGTAAAAAGCACTTCACAAAGCTTTGCACTACATACTGCAGTGAGAATTAATATCTTTTGTTTTACCAGCAGATGTGGTCTGAAACTCTGCAAGTTCCAAATAAATAGGCTGTGCAGAACCCAACACATCAGTCAGGATTTAAAGTCAAGTAATGTCTAAACTCCAGAGTGCAGGAGGCTGGTTTTGCTAATAAAAAATGCATTACTCATTTTCTTGAAAGACTTAACATGGCTGACAACCAGATGGCACTTCTGATTTTTCTTCTCCAGGACAGACTTGAAGATTTTTTTCCCCCCAACTTGGCTACTGATGTAGGAAAAATTTCTTGGCCACATCTGCATCTCCAGATGATTGCTTCTTGCTGAGGAAGTTATGAGGGTCATCAGGGTTTTCACAAATGTGTATGGAGGCATGAAAGGAATTGTGCAAATGACAAGGCTGGTACAGAATCACAACTGGGTTTTTTCCCCCCTCTGATGGGAAATACTAAAATTCTTGAATGTTTAGGTCCTTCTTCCACAATAAAGCTATGTATGCTCACTTTGGGGAAGGAATTCTATACTTACATAGGATAATGTCACTGTAATAGAAAAAAGAAACTCATGGATGATGAGCAAATGTGCTGCGAGGAGGAATAGGGACTTCCTACTCCAAAATTTATGAGGTAAGTATTTACTGTGGCAAATATTTATCTTTTTTAAAGGAAAAGTCTCTCTTTTCCTGTTCATGCTTGAAAAGATTAAGACACTGAGCTAAAACATAACGTAGTAACACATAGAAGTTGCACACAGGAAAGTATTTTATTCATAAGGGATGAACATGTGTATTATTCCAACTTACAACTTTCTACTGCTTTATACCTAGCCTTCTAGCTTACCCACAAATTTTCATGTAGGTCTGCATCAAAAGCCTTGTAAAGTCAATAGAAATTCTACTGTTGAACTCTGATGGGCTTTGGCTTAAGTTTTAAAGGGATATATGCCCTTGCTTGACTGTGTGTTTTATATTTTGATGAATTGCTTGTCACAGTCCTTCAGATAATTCATGGCTTCACTGGAGAGATAAACCCAAATCTTGTTCAGTCACCCCATCTTTTATAGGTACTGCAGTTTACAATATATCAATCATCTGGTTGTCTTTAAGAAATTTACAGTAACATTGTAAAATTAAATAAGACTAACATTTCAGAAATGAATTCCACTGAATACTCATGTTTTCCAAAATGCTTCCATTAGTTATCACAGTTGATCCATTGGTATATGATGGACAAGAGTTAGATAACGGATCCTTGTTCTGGAGCCCACCCCAGGCACAGGGGCCTGCAGGATCAAGATTGGCTTCATTAGCAGATACCAGCAGCACATTACAGTCAATGGAAACCTTGCTCTAAAGCTACGTGAAAGGCTGAGAGAGAGGTCAGGACGTGTTAGGTGGCTACAGAGGTGTATGGGTGCATGGTCACACCCTGCAGCAGCAACAGTTGTCCTGAAAAACTCACCCCTCAACAGCAGCATTAGCAAATGTTTCTTGTCAAGAGCTTTTGCTTTGTCTAGCACCTCATTCTTGATGGAGAAAGAAATTAAACTGCTGGGACACCTTGCAATGGCTCTAAATCAATGTATGTTTAGGAGACCAGTAACAGTAGCATCTAAGGATATGATCTTATGTCTATAGTATTTTCTTGCACTATACCCCTGCTTTCTACTGAAACAGGATTGGAACTTCATTTCTGTTTCAGCCATATTTCATTATTATGATAACCTGCAGGGCATCATAATCCTGACCTTTATTTTCTGTCTCCATTTGGATGAGGCTAGTCAGGTTTTATGAAAGGTGAACAATATACCAGTGAGAAGACAACACCTACTTTCCACTTGTGGAGTATCTTTTGCTACAGGTCATGTTTTTGTTGGAAATATTTGTACAATTTAGAAGAGTTAGTAATCAAAATTCCAGCAGGGAGAAGAACGAGAGGATGCAGCAAAGAATCAGATCAGCTTACATAAGTATTCTTACTGGAAATGGTATATGTCTCAGGAGGTTTCATGATGCATCTTCTGCACCAAGGTCTTCCAGCCTTTAACCTCTTGTGTAGTGGTCATCCAGAAAGCCAGAAAGACTCTGGCCATGTGTCTCAGGTAAGACTAGCAGACACAGGGTATGATTCATCTTTCCCAATTTTAGATATCTGCAGTGGTTCAGAGGAATGAAAGAGGAACTTCTGGGCATGATTAATCTTAAAATAGATATCTGAAGTATATTAGATGATTCACACTCTCGCAGTCTTTGTGAAATGGAACCTTGAGTGACTAGTACAGATGTACAGAATAATACCTAAAATCAACTGAGATGTGTTTCATCCGTAATTACATCAGCAATAGTTGAGGATATTAAATTGGAGATGAATGGTAGTTATGTGCTTGTTGTACTATTTGGGAATTAAAATTGCTGATCACAGCAAAAAGAAAGATCTTTCAAATCTTTTTTGAACCAGATGACTAGCAAGTGCACAATTAAATGGACCATAAATGGCAAAGCTTTATCTGGGTATAAATTATGTCATCTCTGGTGTATAACCTTCCCAGATTTGAGATTGAGAGAAAGTTTGGTTTATGGACCTCGCAGGCCCTTCACTGTAATGTGGGATGTGAATATTTTGATTTCTAACTATTTTTAACATAGTTAAATAAACACTGCAGAGAGATCTGTAATGATCTGTGACTCATTTCTGCCTGGAATTAGGAAATAATTTTAATTGATTTGATCTTTTTCCTTTGCGCAGAGGGAATGGAATGATAGTTGCACCCAGGATACCAGCATTTGTCCCTTTAATTTAAGGCTGATTCCTAACCTTAAAAAAGAAAAAGTGTGTGCCTCTGTGAGCTTTAATGAAAATGGCTCTCACCCATAAACACAGCATTATGAATGCCTCAGACACTAATAGCAAAAATAATCTCTGTGAATAATCACCTTAATAATGATTTTCATTAATCTTTGTTCAGAGCTATTCTCCTTGATTGAGATGAAGAGGAACAGTAGGTCGTGCAAATTCAGAGCAATGCCAGGTACATTCAGAAGGTACTCTAAAGCTTTGCATTACAAAAGCCCCTTCTGATCTGCCATGTATACAGGGAAATTGCCATGGTCCCTCTTAATAAAAGAATAACACAAAGAACTTTTATCAGAATAAAGTCTGTGCTCTCATTAGATATTGCAGCATGGCTTCACTTACTATGAATTTTTTCCCTTGTAATTTTCTTTCTGAATGTAGAGCTCCAGCAAGGTATAGGAAGAAAATATACTTGAACTGCATGAAAGTTTTACCAGGATTTGCACTTCTGACTGCTTGAATATAAAGCAGGATACTTTCCACTGCTTCAGAAAGACAGTGAAACTAAAGCTGTTGAAGAGGGAAGCCCAAGAGCTTTAATCCTGAAAGGCAGGACCAGGGAGCTGGAGGCTAAGAGGGTTTGCTCCTTTGCCTTTTTGTCTACTGGTTTCTCTACACTGATTATGAATAAAGGAAATTTATTATAGATGCTATGTGGTGAACATGCCTGTCAATCAGCAGAGGAGACCAAAGCCTCAGCTTTCAATCCAATTTACTCACCTGTGTCTGTTTTAGAGATGAAGCTATCAGTAAAAGTAAAGACTACCATTGTTAAGGATAATCCCTGGGGTGTGGGATTAGATGCTATACAGTGATTCTGGTTTCTAGACAGATGGCTGGTAGTTGGTAATATTGACCATACTGTAGTAATCTAGACCCAAAACATAGTAACTTAAATCCATACAAACTAGAGTTCTGTTGTGTTCGTATATTAATTACTTTCCACACTCTTAATTTTCTTAGATGGACTGAGGCTAACCAACAGGAAACAGTGGGAAAAGCTTGTTATCACGAATGACATGAGCCTGTAAGCTGTTGTTCTCATTCTTTTGTATCCTTAAGACTTAAAGTCTTGGATTAATTCAGAAACTGCATATAACCCCTTTACTCCCTTTTGTAGTTCAGGAGACAGAATTCAAGTAATTCTTTTTAATGATGGGTTGCAAAAGCATGATCCAAACTGCATTTCCCTTTGTGTTGCATGTTCTTCAGGGACTGTAATCTCACCACCATAACCCCAACCATGGTAGTGACTCCAGGCACTGGTGTTTATTCTTGTGCAGTACTGTAAATCTAAAGCAGCTCAGAAATTACTCTGCCATGGAACTGCTATCATTAGTTATGTTTATACCAGTAAAATAAACTTTGTCAGAAAACATTCCTGGACATTGGAATTTCAGTGTCCCCACTGTTAAAACATTGGGATAGTCCTCAGCACATTTTTGGCCTGCACTTACTCATGGTTAGAGGCATTGTTTGGAATCAATCTTCTTGCCAATGGTCATTTCCAAAAGGGAGTCTACATGTAAATATCCAGTTTTGTAGGGTAAGAAGATGAGCATGGACTGTTTTTTGCCAGTGGATTTCAGCACCAAGTACATTTGATTTATTAGTTCAGATATAGCTCTTTCTGTTCATATTTTTTTTTTCTAACTCAGTGTTTTCCAAGTTATTATTTTTGTTTATCTGTATTTTGTTTTTTTTTTTAAAAAAAGCTGTTTTCATCAGAACAGATAATTACTTGGTAGAATTATTAATTTCTAAGGATAATGTAATTTATTAAGATTCATGCTTACATTTTTAGTACCTCCATCTACCTAGTAATTACTATGAAATTAATTTTTATCTATTCTTAAGCCATGTTTGTTCTTCTTGTACATCTAATTTGCTAATATTATTTTCTATGCAGTTTAGATTAGTATGTGTGTGTTTGTATTAAGAAATGAAGTATGGTAGAAAAAAATCTCATAAAAAAGCCTGGAAAAAGCCTGTAAGACCTTGAATGCAGTCTTAGCAATATGTCTGTTCTTTGTATATTTGTTTAGTATGTTTTTGAGACCATCAGTGTTGAAGGTTTCACAGGCTTCTCAGATGAGTCTTTTCCAGGTTCCATGACCCTTACCTTCAACAAGCTTTTTACAGGTCTGGCCTGGATTTCTCTGGTAGTTTAAAGCTGTTCCTTTGTCTTCTTATCACAGCCCTAATACTTACTGTGTCTCCTCATAAGCTATTCCAGACCTCTGGTGATTCCCATTGCTCTTCCTGATCTTTCTCCATTCAATAAATTTTTGTTTCTTCTGACTGATTGAATTCTGTTGTGGTTTTGTCTTGCCTATTGATATGTCAGCCATGTGTGCTTAAAAATATGTTGTACCTTTGTCATCCACCTTCATGAAACTGTCCACAAAGATAAAATGTGATATAGCTCTCCATAACATGAATTATAGAGATGGATGTTTCTATAACACCATACCTTCTTCCTTTTCTGTATAACTGAGTTGAGATCAGGAAATCAATTACAAAACTAATGTGGTTTTCAAGAGGCTGGAGACCTCCTCTGTTAACTCTGAGATGCATAACAGTAGGTGAGTGGAAAAATCACGTTTTGAATTGTCCTCTTACACCAGACCTGAAAGGCAGCTACAAGTGTTGACACTTGCATAATGCATATTCCATTGCATGTATGGGTCTTTGAATCAATAACAGAAAGTAGTACGACAAAACAGCACAAGCAAATACAGAAGAAAACAAACTGCAAGTATAACTTTGACAGTAAATTTATACATGGTGAAGATGTTTCTGAGCAGTCTTCTGATTTTAATCTGCTGCTGTGGGCGTCCTGTCTTTACCACTGTTAAAAGAGTTAAACAAATGTTGATCATAAATAGTGTACGATTTCCAAGCTAATGTGTGAAAAATCAAGGAAACAAGGGAAACTCTTGTAACAGTTTCTATAGTATTATTTCTTCATTTACATACATCTATTGTTTTGTATTCATAATGTGTGTATCAGACTTCTGCAGAACAAGCCCACTGCTATGCAAATTCTTTGCCTTAACTTCACCCTTTTAAACATTAATTACAATGATATTCTGAATGTGTCAGTCCTGTGAGGATGGGTCTGTGCTTGTATTATACCAGTTAGCTCTTTTGGTTTTGTAACTTTTAGATAAAAAACATCAGTCATTTAATTTCTTTACTATACAAACACATAAAGGTTTTTCTGAGGCTCCTGTTAGTTGGTCCTTGTTAATTCATATAAAGGCATGTTTGATAACAGCTAGCATAAAGGCAAGAGACTAAAAGTTGAAACTGTGACTTGAACATTCCTGTATTAAATGACTCCTCAGATTAGGTGGTATATGCATGCAAATGGAACCAGCTGTATGAGTGGTACCACAGATTTTATCCCTTCAGAAAATGGCATGGTGAATAAACACATAACTCTATGTACACTCCTCTGCCCCTGAATATTAAAAATATTGTGATATTCTGATGGGCAGAACCCCCTTATAAGCAAAAAATGTGCATTTTATCTCATGCCATTAAGAGATTTAAGATCAGGACACTGATGACCAGTCACTCTGGTGACCAATGATAGGAGCCGGGGAAATGGCAGGTAGATGTGCCAGAGGGGGTTTAGGTTGGACATTAGAAAAAGGTTCTTCACCCAGAGGGTTGTGGAGCACTGGAACAGGCTCCCCAGAGGGGTGGTCATGGCACCAAGCCTGACAATATTCAAGAAGCCTTTGGCCAAGGTCCTTCAACACATGATCTGAATCTTGGGATTGTCCTATGCTGGGGCAAGAGTTGGACTCAATTATCCTTCTGGGTCCCTTCCAACTCACAACATTCTATGATTCTAACATGAACACAAAGCTTAGCTGTTTGTTGGAAATGTACCTATGCTGAACAGAAGTTATACAGATCTTTGTTATATCAAAGCCCATAGAATTCTGCAATTATTTTTTGTGGGCAGGATTTCTCAAATCGTGTTGATCACTTCTGGGTTTTATAATTATTTTTCCCTGACAATTTTAAGCACTTTGCAAGCACTGGATGAAAATCAGTCCTCTTTTAAATTATAATCCAACCCTTGGGCTGATCCTCTTAAAAAATATTGCCCTTAATTGCTTTCCACTAGGATAAGAACATTAAAGGTACAAAGTCGTTGATTAGAGATGAATGAACAGAATGTGTAATCTCTGAGTTGTGAGGAAGACACGATGTAGATAGACACTACTGTGTCCTGAAAGTTACAGAAACTGCTACCTGCTCTGCTTTCTCTTCAAGTAACAGAAAACATGGAAACATTGCAAGGGCTTGAGGTGACTCACCTTGAAAAAAAATAGTTGTAAAACTTTTGCTGAAGCAGAGAAAAGTTAATATGGAAAGCATTTTTCCCTTGATTAAGTAAATGATAGATATTTGTAAAGTGCAGCCTAAGCTGAGAATCATATTCTTTCTTCAATTGGAGCCACATGCAGCAACAATTTATTAATGTTCTAATGCTGTGCAACCTGTACACCAGCTTTCAAATAATGCAGCCTAAGCTGAGAATCATTCTTTCTTCAATTGGAGCCACATGCAGCAGCAATTTGCACTAGCAAATGTTCTAGTGCTGTGCAACCTGTACACCAGCTTTCAAATAGGTTAAATGTAGCACGGCGTGTATAACATTAAGTATGGCAATTAAAACATCTCCACATCCTATTCCTGATCAAAAACGACTATCGCTATATATACATGCTGCTGTCATTAATGTTTCTGCCCTTGAACTTGTAGTTTGCTGTGTGTGATGCCCTGTCAATTAAGTGCAATTACACTTATGTTCCCTCATTTGGTGAGCTTGCCAATTTATGGTTCAGTTGCTGGGGATGGAGAGGAAATTGGACCACATTGCTCCTGCTGATGAGACTCTGAGAAGAAAAATATCATGTGAAGCACATACATTTAGGTAATTTTATCATTCATAGGGCAAAGAGGAAAGAATAAGAAATAATATTTTAGGAAAAGGGAAGTGGAGCTTCCCTTGCCACATTTACAGAGGTCTTTTAAAACACTTCTATCAAAGATCTTCAAAAAGCCTAGGGCATCCGTGGGGAAAGAATTGTGAAAAGACACTAACAGGGCACAGAAAAGATAGGATGCTGTTAGCCTCATGTTTATCTGTCTTTGATACCCCAGTGTCAGAAGGACAGGTATCCATTTCAAATTGAAATGATGTACTTTCCCAATATTTTTAAATAAAAAAAGTCTTTTAAAATTGACTTCTTAAAATTTCCATCAAAAAATGCTCTCTCAGCTGTACAGAAAGGCTGAGTATGGTGGATCATGTTAAGGGAGAAGGAAGAGTGGCTGTGTGACACAGGTGGGGAAATGATAGCTCACATGTGTGGAAGAGGAGAGTGGATGCTTCTGCGGAGGAGGTGGAGGGCAAGAAAAGCAGATACTTGCATGAGGATGAAGTGCTGGTGGTTGGATGGAAGGTACTAAATGTGTGATCTCCAGCACCAGGAATCCCAAGGTCCAAATATAGGTCTTACAGGTGCCAAAACTGGATCACCTTGTCTCAATGGCTAAGCAAGATTGTGTCAGAAATATTTTGACTTCCAAATCCCTTTGGGACTTCAAATTATGTATGTTTTCTCCACCCCATTATTTGGGGTGGGATATATCTCACTTCACTTTAGATCATTGAGTTCAGCATGGTGTGGTGACCCTCGGTTCCCCTTACAGTCCTGAG
This sequence comes from Antrostomus carolinensis, assembly GCF_000700745.2. NCBI lineage: Eukaryota > Metazoa > Chordata > Aves > Caprimulgiformes > Caprimulgidae > Antrostomus > Antrostomus carolinensis. The sequence goes on from NW_010314248.1 coordinate 36,902, forward strand.
AGAAGGACACTCTCCAGCTCTCCAGGATCTGAAGCACCACCTAAAAGAGGTCAGATGTATTGTGCCTATGAGTCCCTGTTTCCCTTCATTGAGCTGGAAAGGAACTAAAGAGGACATGTCTCCTTGCTTGGATAGGTGAGGTATGTATCCCCATTAAGATCAGCCCTGCTATCCCAGGGGGGTACATTGAGAATAACTCTATTGAAAATCCAAGAGTGAATATGATCAGTCAGGGCTATTTTCACTCAGGAGGCTGTTTCCCCAGATCTACAACAATAAATATGTTAACTTACTTCACAATGGCATTTGGAAGGTATGAATACCTAGGGAGTTTTATCACATCCTTTTTGAAGCAGAATTCAAGGTTTATTTTAGTAACCTCAATTTTTTTTTTTCCTGCTTTTGACTGTTTTCAGGATTACAATTCCACTTCTATTGATGTTTCCAGGCTTGCAACCTCAAGCCTGAAAATCACTGACTGCTTATCTCTTGTCCCTGCAACTAATAACTCGGCTTCTGCTGTCCCTAGTAACACATGCAGGGAAATGCCAAACAGGCTGTGCTATTGAAAGAAAAAAAAAAGAAAAAAAAGAAAAAAAGGCCAGTTAGACTTGGACCCTGATGCTACAAACATCAAAATGTTTGTCTGTTGCAAGTTAAGGCTACAAGTAAGTGTTGGCAGAATGGATATCTTAGTCATAATATTTTTTTTATTATAGGAATTTATGTCAGCTGTAGTTTTTGTGTTATCAACATCTGTCACTGAGGGCTGTGCTATGATCCATAAGTGTTTCAAGTAAAAGGAAACAGATTTTCCTTCCAAAAATCAGAAATTGCCAAGCTGTTGTTTGGAGCAAACCCTCACATTTAAAGCAATCTTCTCCTAACAATTCAAGAGAAGCATTTATTTTCTGTGTGCTTTTCTTAATTCCAAGTGTCACCTGAGGTCTATCTCTTTGTCTGATAGCTGTGATTTCCTCCATGTTAGTCACTAGGATGTCAATACTGAGTAGTATGATCATATTAATTTTCTTTCCTAGAGTATAAGTGTTAACATTGTCTAAGCACAATGTAATTTTTTTAATATGCTATGAAGAGTTTATTTACTGCTTTGAATGAGTGGTGACTTAAGAAATATCAACACACACTTGCATTCCCCTTACTCCAAGAGGAACACTGTCCTTTGAGAAGCTGCTGTTATGCATGGTGTTACTGTGTCTGTTACTTTCAAGAAAGAAGTCAGTAGATCCAATGTCCTAAACAGTGAACATACTGTACCTGATAATCTCTTGAGTTGTCATTATTCTGCTCTGTTGGAAAAAATGTAGTGATTATTCAGAAGACCATTTTGTTTCTGAAGAATCTAGTAGAAACCATCTAGTTAGTTGGAGTTAGCAGCAGCATCAGGAGGAGGCTGATCTTCTTTGAAGTTTCTAAGTTGGCACTTCTTATTTCTTTTTGTTTCAAATATTCTTTTTAAATTCCACAGGTCATGTATATACATTAATCATAATGCTGACTGGAATCTGGCAGAATTGTTCAGATGCTGCTTACACTCCAGAAAATCCCAGAATGCATCTAAATTCTCATTTAGTGATTGTCATGCTTCCAGGAGTAGGCTTACGAGGGGAACAGACTAAGTGCACTGGGACAAACTCCTTAGCTGAGCAGACTCTGAGAAAATCAGAGCATACTTGTTCATGAAACCCACAGTTTCCATTTAAATAGTTATCTAAAAATTGGGAATTAAGGACAAGTTGTATTTCCTGAAAATCTAGAGCAGTGATGAACTGGAACTCCTTATCAACAAATGTTTCTTTTGTATAAAACATGCAGGAAGTTTTCTTGTATTTCTATTAATTCCTTCCCTGTAAAGTCTTCAATAACACATGGAAATCACTGAAATATAATTTTCTGGGTCACTGAAAGAAAACCATAAGAAACTGTACGTAATAGCAGTATAATGGCAACAAAATAGGAAGAAATTACAGTCTTGAGGGTTTTTTTCAGCTGAGAAAAGATATTCTTCAGTTGTCTGTGTAGTTGGAAGTGAATGACTATAGCACTTGTGCTCCATGTTACAAAGTGATGTGACATCAAGTAACTCTCATTTAGATGTGATATAACAACAGTATTTATTAATTCAGACTCAGAGCCATGTTAATCTAAGATTATATGTGTTGAAATTGTGCCTTTTTTACTTCTATACCTGGGTACCTTGTATATTGAAATTTCTCACATTGAAAGAGTATGCTATTTACTGATCAATTAGCACATCAAGTGTCTATGTGCTACATACATAACCTTAATTTGTTTGTTTTCATACCAGTTAGGAAATATAAACCATGGATCTATACAGACAGAGCAGTAGAGCAGAAATCATGTAAAAGTCAGTAATGTTTTTGTATGTAGCTGTTACAAAGGATGGAAGACTATACTTGCAAGTCTAGGAAAAGTACAAGTTTCCTGATGAATATAGCCCTCCTCAGAGAATATTACAGTGAAGTAGGTTTTTCTGATAAAAACTGAGAGGCTGAGTTCAACCAGCACTAAACCTGGCCGTGAGACAGACTTCTGGCCTGGAGCTACCTCTGAGAACACGTAGAACTTGGAGCCCTAAACCACTCATCTCTCAAGCTTGACAGGGATTACAGTCGTCTGACTTCAGGAGTCTAAAAGTCAGGCATCTGTTCTGAACTAGCTGTCTCATTTCCCTTTATGATCAATGGGGAGAGATCAGCAAGGTGATGATTCATTCCTCTTATCTATGTCTGGCATGAATCATTCTTTCCACTTCTCCCTGTAAATTATTTTCTCCATCCCATGCGTGTATTCTGTTCTTTCAATTACAAACCACTTCCAGCTGTTTTTCTCCAAGCCAGGGAAAAGGCAGGTATTGCTACCAATGAAGAAATCACAAATTTGTACAAAACCCCCACTCTACTGCAGGTAGAGCTTCATATGCTTAATTGAGAAGGCAGATAGGGCTGTCCCTGCAGGATGGTGTGCCTGACACCAGATGGTGCCACATCAAGGTGTAAATGAAGGTGACTCAAAATGGATGTTCTGTCAGGAGGAGATGCCAAAGCTTAACCTAGTTCCAGAGAAAGTGGCAAGATTAGAGTGCCTGACCTTGTAATTTATAAACTAAGGACAATTAGATCAGGGAAAAGAAGAGGTTAAGCCTGCAATCTGTGCCCTGCTTTTGGGTCTTCCTTCAGACTTTTGGGATAAGTCAGATAGGGGTTTCTATATAAACAACATATGCTGTTGTCTTAGCCTTTTTCACAGAATTCCCTTCTCTTGGCTCTCCATCTCCTCTCTGGTGTCTTGCTCTCACAGTGTAATAATTTTACTCCCTAGCACATGCAAGAAATAAAAATCATACTGACAGTATTCACATCTTGCAAACTAAAGGACAAATTTTCTTTCTTAATTTCAGTGACTTTTCAAAAGGCTTCCCCGCCACCCCCCATATCAGCAATCAGACAGTGTCCCGTCTTCTCTCTAATTAATGATAGTTCTTTTCAGGCATTGCAGATGTCTTCGCATATGGCTCATTACCCTTAAGACAGAAACGATGTAAGAGTTAAAGGTTTATTTCACAGGGTGCTTTGGGCAACCATGAAGGATGAAGTCATTAAAAATAGTTTTAACTAAAGTGAGGACTGCTTGCAAAACCTCATATTTTCCTGCTTTTACAATATTGTAAATGTGGTAGTTATACCTTCTGAATCAAGGCTTGTGAGCTTTTTTTTTTGGTGGTAAAATTTGTCTGGAAGAGAAGAAAATTGAAAAAATAGTAATAAAACATGCATATATAATCGAGGTTCTAAGGCATTTACTTTTTTGGTAAACTTTAAATCAATAAGGTAAATAAATTAATAATGTGTCTACATGTGTATTGACGAGCTGGCAGATCTAACATGAGGGTCCAGAATACTAGGTTAATGAAAAAACTATAGAAGTCAAAACAGGGAATAAAGGTTAAAGTTCAATTATACCCTACCACTGGAGTTTACAAAGCTTACTGACACTAGGATCTTATTTTTTGCTTCCATGTTTAGCTTGATGGCTAATAGTTAGTTCCTACTTTTTAAACATGCTTAACTGAATTAAATGTGATAAATAATGAAAAACGTTTAACTGATTTAAATGTGATAAATAATGAAACTTTCTACAGTGAACACACAAAACCCAGTTAACATATGTACTTCATTAATGTGTATACTTAGTTGAATATCTAAGTTGGATATTGTTAGCTTCACTGTCAAAAATGGTGCCACTATAGTGATGTTACACATGACATTTATTCTGAAGACTGCTCTGTGACCATCTCACCATCTCGCTAAGTTTGTTTGTTGTGTTTGCAGAGTTGCATCTGTTAATAAAATGACTACTTTAATTTTTACTTCTTATCTGTACCTCTGAGCTCTGCAGGTCTCGTACAAAGATAGTCACTTAAGATAGCATCTTGTATAGTCATCCTAATTTTGCAATTTTGGAGTGTCTTCCAATCAGTGTCCATCAAAGATGTGACTATGCCTTTTGTCACAATGTTTATCTGTCAGTCCTTCTCCAGTGGCAGAAATGTAAGAACTGGTACAATACTTTTCTTTCTGAAGATTTCTATATTTTTCTATATGACATATAGATAAGATTGAAGATATATTTCTTGTTCTTAGAACAGGTGGTTGCAGTGTCTGTCATGGTCTTACTTCTGGATGCTTCAATATGGGCTTCAGAAAGTGTCATCTTCTTATTCAGAGAACTCAGCTGAGGCAGGAAAGCTATGTTGTGGACTTGGTAGTCACTGGAAAGCTCTTAGGTCCTCTGTGTCTCTGTGGTCTGTGTCATGGAGGGTATTTGAAAAAGTAAAATTTGAGACCTTAAATTTGATCTAAATTTTATGGAAAAGCAAAGATAGGTTTGATCTATTCACAGAGGTGGTGGTCATCCATCAGAGCCTTTTCTGAGTATGAATCCAGATTACACTGTGTTTTATATGGTACTGACTAGGTGTAATGAATATGTCCATGATGCAGATAAGATTATTAACTGGAGCTCTAGAAATGCTGAAAATTTCATGCCCAGTTATATTGCATCCGTGTGGTACGACCAAAAAAAAAAAAAAAAATTAAGGCATTAATAATGATTGTCTCATTATACAGCAGGATTAGCCAGAATCTCCTAGGTAAACAAATCTGATAAAAATATGTAGATGCATCTTTATAGCACGTATAATATCAATCAGGAATCCAAGAGTGCTACAAGCCTACCAATAAATTTGATTAATTTCAGGAGTGTATTTTCAGTATCATACAGCAGACTGTGTTATGGACATAGATATTCACCTGTATCAAACCTCTGGCTGGGATCTGGCTTCAGCCAAATGTGCATTTCCATTAGCTGATCTCATCTGATCAGTGGCCTTTTTCAGGAATGATTGTATAGCCTGCAGCTGTGTGTATAGAAACATACCTCCTGTACTTCGTCTGTATATGAACGTAATTTGAATTCAAATTTCCTCAGCAATTAACTTGGTGCTTCCATGTGCACGTTAAAAAGTATGAAAGAGAAAACTGGACTTTGTGTAACTCCACTGATGGAGGATTCAACTCTTGCAGGAAAAGACCTGATCAGAAGTAACAGGAAGATTGTGAATATTTTTAGGAATTTTGGCACATTTCTGCCTATCACCTTTTTCAGGCAAGTCTGAAGTATCAAAGGTTCCAGAGGTGCCAAGGGAAATGCATTTATGTATAGAAATTCTAAAATTTTCCATCTGTGGCTTTAGTTCCTAGTCCTAGTTTGAATCCAAATTATATTAAGCTTGGAACTGAATGTAAATTGGATATGGCTATAGCTATGAATAAATATATCAGAGTTGGATGTCCTGAGTTTCTTTGATTCTATTACATTTTAAAATGTTTTTGTCTTCAAATGCTGCCTTAACTGTTTCAGTTGAGGTTGTCATTAATTGTTCATAGATCTTTTGTTAAGTGTGAAATATTCAGGTAGAGTTTATTTTACCAGTCCTTCTGGGTGTTCAGGGTTCCTGGCTGTAGCCTGGGAATGGAGATGTGTTGTGGGCTAATGGACATAAGCAATGTCCATAAGCAAACTCACACTGTGTGGAAAGGCTTGCCAAGTGTACATGCTCTTTTTAGTGAAGGGTCATAATTCACTTCAGGAGCTGTACTGTGCTCTGCAGAGGGTTGTAGGCACTCAGGATTGATGAAGCAGTTTAACACCCTAGATAGCTCCTTGGAGACTCATTTGGCAGCTTCAGCTGAGGCTGACAGGAAGGTTGTGGGCCAGTAACAAAGCCTTACTGTTGCAGCTTTAAAGAATGTATTACATTTCATCTGATTTCACGTAGTGTGGCTAACATTGCTGTTCCTTAAGCAAAGGACTTCAGAAAAATATTTTATGAGAATAAGGAACTTGGTTGATAATCAGTGTTACGTGAAGATGATTTATTGTCCTGTAGTGAGACTAGTATTAACCTTTCATATGTTGTTGGAGTCCATGTCCACAAAATTGGAACAATTTATCTCCCAGAAATTGGAAGGTCTCTTGCTGGTGTTCAAGACAGTGAGTATTTTATGATGTCCTCATGTGTGGCATGGAAACTGAAGATCAGGCTGGCCAGCTGTGAAGGCTGGGCCACAAGAAGTAGATGACAGGTTTATTTAAGCAAAACCATTTGGGTAATTTGAGTGTCTGTAGCCTTACTGAACTATGCATTGAAACCTCTCAGGCTAACTAGAGAGGAGTGTGCCAACACTATGATGAAGAAGATATAATTGTGTTTTTTTATGTGTCACTAAACATAAGCAATCTGTAAATCAGGAAAGTTCAGTGTTAGTTTTAGTAACTGGACTATCTGAAATTCAATAAAGTGTTCTTACATAGGACACTTTTTCACTGTATGTCTGAAATATTGTGTGACAACCTTGCATGATGCAGGGAGATGGAAGAAAATAATTCAGAACTTCCTTCTTCTGGTAAGGTGTTAGTGATGAAGATTATATTCACTGCCTCATCACTGCTGAGGTCCTAATTTTTGTAGCAGCTCTTCTTACATCTGTGACCTACAGCTTTACTTTGCATGTATCTTGTTTGGTATTGGTGGTAAGCTGTGGTATTGTGCAGATGACAGATGTTAGATGCCTGTAGCCAAGTTTCTTATATCCATTTACTTCAAAATTAGCTGTGTTATTTGAGGAATGAATAGGCCAACTGAAGATTTTTTGACTAGAGGACCTAATGTCCAACCCAGATGTCATAAGAAAGCTAGTTCAATTGCTGGTTTTGTACACTTACTGAGCCATAACAATGGGTTTCTGGAGTACCAGTAAGTGTACTGCAGACATAATCGTATGAAAGCAATGAAATAAATTATTCTGGTTACAACAGGTAGTGCTACGCTCTGCAATGAGTATCCATCAGTATAGACACTAATGTCTCTCTTGGGTGTCATGGCATCCTCTTGTTTAGTAAGGGTGGTGGAGAGAAAAGACAACATATTTAGTCCTGTCTGTGGTGGG
>NW_010314249.1:0-311 GCF_000700745.2 Antrostomus carolinensis
ATATATATATATATATATATGTACACACACATATATATTTCTGAATTAAACTAACAGCATCCAATGGGAATGTCTCTTCCTGGCAGGGAGTGAGTGTGTGCAATGTTGGATGTGATTTCTGACACTCTCTTTCTGCTCATTTGGTGACATAGTTCTGGCTCAAATAAGGTGCTGACTCCTGGTATGCCAGTACTGTTAAATAAATGTGGAGCGGGGAGTGGGGCTGAGCACTGGTCCCCAGTGCTGACTTTTTTGTTTGCTCACGGGCTGGCCTGACCACTGCAGTGAGCTTTTCCGAAGACAAAGCCCAG
>NW_010314249.1:379-20274 GCF_000700745.2 Antrostomus carolinensis
GGTGTGTGGCCTCATGCCACATGCTGGTGCGAATAAAACACCCGCACACAGGTTCATGGCATTTAGAGATGCAGAGCAAACCTTGGACTATTTCAGACATTTTAAATGAAGAAAAAGAAAATAAGGAATAGTTCACCATCCCTCCCACCCACCCAAATTATGATTCTGTCACCTGAGAGGGTCCCAAAGGACATCCAGGGAGAGGACAGGGTACAAGTGCTACAGAAGGGACATGCCCTGGGCAGTGTGGATGTGAGACAGCCTGTGTCATTCAGGGAAAGGGACCAAACCCTCTGTTTTGTTATTTTTAACAGTGTGGACATAGCCTTTGCCATCTAGCCTTTCAACCTGAGATGCTGGAATTCAGACCCTCCTCCAGGTGCCCAAATTAAAAAACAAACATTATTTTCCCATGGAGAGTATCAGGCAAGTATAACTCAGGGCAGCTGCCAGGAGCTGCACATCCCAGGTCAGTACTGGCTCGCAGGCAGAGGCATGCTGCAGTACCTGCCCGTGGCCACATCTGGCAGGAGGGTTTTGAAAGAAAAATAACTGACAGATCTATTAGACCCTCGCCTGCAGAATGCAGTAGATGAGAGATCTCATCTGGAAGCTCTCTCCATGGAGAGGCTTTCTGTATTGCAACATGCAACATTCATCTGAGGAGCTCGGAGGCTCAGTTTTGCAATGTAAATCATAAAATAGTTTGGGTTGGAAGGGACCTTAAAGATCATCTAGTTCCAACTCCCCTGCCATGAGCAGGGACAACCCCCACTAGACCAGGTTGCTCAAAGCTTCACCCAACCTGGCCTTGAACGCTTCCAGGGAGGGGGCATCCACAGCGTCTCTGGGCAACCTGTTCCAGTGTCTGACCACCCTCACAGTGAAGAATTTCTTCCTAATATCTAATCTGAACCTGCCCTCTTTCATTTTAAAGCCATGACCCCTTGTCCTATCACTACCTTCCCTTGTAAAAAGTCCCTCCTGGCCCAAACTTTTTCACTTTGAGCAATTTTCAAGCCCACAGCATGGCAGAAGCCCTACAAATGTGCACCTACATAATCTGTTAGCTTCTCCTTTTTTGATTTGTACCTTCCTTTGCACCAGGCATGCTGTCAGTTACTGCATCTCAGCTGCAGCGTGGAAAATTCCAGCCAAAGGGGACGTATCTTCTATAAATTGTTATTCAATCATGAAGCGCTCACATGACCATCTCACAAGATATTTTAACTGGAACAAATCCAGCAAGAATAGTCATGTAGAGATGATGAGGTTTTAAGTATGTAGAGCCATGACCTTTTAGCTGATGGGAAAGTGCCCAGAAAGATTTTCTTGGGAATTGATGTTGCTTTAAGATTGCTAATAGCAGCTGTGGATAACAAAGATTAACCTAGGTATATCTAAATAAAAATGGCATGCCCCTACTTTGGTTCACTTGCAGAAAAACTGGTCCAAAGACCTTTCTGGATCTAAGGACTAAGAGAGAAATACGATATGCAAAATAATTATTATAATCCATCAATTTCACAGAAACAAAGCAGAACAACAAACTATTATGATAGTAAATTGAATCATAAAATGACAATATGCCAAGCTGTATATCAGCTGGGTCTTTTTGCTTGTCTGTTGGCAAAATAAAGAGGATTAGGGGTATGACTCATCCGTTGATTAGAAAATCTGCTTTAAAGTTGTAAGGAAATTTGAACAACATTTAATAAGCAATAACTCACTGTGCAAAAGCTTCTGTTCACTTGCAGCTCCGTTCCCCAGCTTGTAAATTGTGGATGCTTTGGAGCAGCAGAACCAACCCTGTTCTGATGTCAATCCCTCATCACCAGGTTGTGTCAGCTTGTGTTTGCCACGGTCCTAGTAAGTGGGGTCATATTAGCAAGAACAAAATATTGTGGAGTATTTGCTTAGGGGGAAGTCCCGTTTCTTCTGTAGCTGTCAGTGAAAATTTTATTTCTGGCTGCAGTGCAGTCAGTGTTTTAATCTTTCCTACAAGTGTTTTCTCCTCCTGTATGAAGTCTGGATTCCTCCTGTACCAAGTTTGGATTCATAACACATCTGAAGTTGTGGTTTTAAATCTATCTGTGGCTACCAAAGTGATACCTGAGCTGTAGTAAAGGCAATGGGAAAGATAATGCTGTTCAAACTCAGACTTCAACCCCTGCCCTTGCCCCCATTATGAAAGCAGCCAGCAGCTCCCTGCCCTGCCTGTGCTGCTGGGGGCTCCAAACTGGGCAGCAGTTCTGGGCAAAGCCATCAGAGCCAGGGAGCTCCTTGGCAAACTGCCTTTCCATCATCTCATCTCTGCCCTGGGCTCATTCAGCCCAAGCTGAATTTTCATCTTCATCTTGCAAAACCCCGATGTCACCAGACACCTTAGAAAAACTCCAACTTCACTCCACTCAGCAGGCTGGTGAGGCTCTAGGTAACAGGTTTGTGTACGTGCTATGTGGTTATGCCTCCACTATGCATAATTGCACTGTGTTGGTGTTTGGCAAGTGCCATCTGGTTTTCATTTTCTTTCACAGTATAATTCATCACCTCCACCTCCGCAGATTTACAGTGCAACTGCCTTTCTGCTTTCAAGACAATTTCAGCTACATTGTGTGTGTTTTGATTTATTTTAACTGAGCCCAGCAGACACTACCATCAAATCATTCTCCTTTAAATTAAAAGGAATTTGATTTGTAAATTTTAGCAAGACAGGACTACTCATAAAATCTTAACTGATAAAGTAGTAATATGCTAAGAAGATGAAAGTACCAACCATAAAATAACTCTGCTCAGCAGAATCTCAGAAAATACTCTGGAGAAACATTTTAAGCACATTAAAACCCATCAAAGCTATATAAGCAATAAGAATAATAGTGAGCAATTAGAAGAGGTATAGAGAAGAAAACATCTACTGTAGCTCAGTATAGGAAATACTTTATTTATTACTTCTTGTTGTCACTCATGCTTTCTGTTTGCAAAAGACTGGAAGCATCTTTCATTAAAAGCATTTTTTGAATCTGACACTGTGAGAGGGGACACTGAACTGCTCTGTATGTGTATTTGTGTACAGGCAAGGCAAGAAAAAGAAAATTTAAAGATAAGAAGGAGCAAAAGATAGGGCTGATTACAGAAGTAACAAAAAAAAGTAACTGGCAAACCAAGCTGAATGTTTTTATTGTAGGTTCTTGAGCCTTCCAGTGAACAGTTTTCTCCCCTCTACTTAAGCACACACATTGGAAACACCATCGGACACAGCTGTAAGGAAAACTGCAAAGAGAGAATAAACTCCAAAGCAGCAGCTCACTGCTGGTGACATGCATTATTTTCCTTCTCAGTAACACCAAAAGCCCACTTTGCATTGTGATTTTATGTGCTCCTCAGCTGTGTCATAGGGTTCATTTTGCGCAACAGTTATTTTCATTGAGTGATATTGTGTGCTGAGGTATTATGAATTGTGAACAGAATTACCAGGTTAAAGAGACATTGCCAAAAAACATTACTTCACATGCACATACACACATTAAAAACCTTATTAAGTCTACTAACTCAAGCAGGCAAAAACCTAGGAAGTGTCAGAATTAATGCTATCTGTGTTACCCTAAATCTGTCCTTTCCCCACAGACATCATGGCTACAATCTTTAATAACATGATCGCCAATTTGTTTTCTCCCCAGGGGCTCCTGTCCTATTTAGTGTCCTCTGCTGGATGCTCCTCCTCCAGCTCCCCGTTCCTCGGACATCTCCAGGCTTGCTGCACTGCCAACATCCACATATTTTCCACAGGAATAACAAGTGGAAATTATCTCATGCAGAGGACATGCCCTTTGCTGAATTTAAAGCCATATTTAGTAGGAAGGTGTTAGAGCTTTCCATGTTTTACAATTTTTCTAAATAAATGGAAAACAAAATACTTTCTTAGAAGTCACTGATTTCAGTAGAAGATAAAGCAAATCCATTGCATGGAAAACTTCAGCCTGGATAGTTCAACTTCAGAGGTCAAAATCAGACAAAACCAGTGTCTAATAAAGGCAAATGCTGGAAACTTTCAGCATGGTGACACAATTGGCTTTACCTATCTCACAGCTCGCATTTTCATAAGCACACTGTAGTCCCTGGGAGTTTCTTAAGCAGCCTTGTTGAAGAAGAGGGTCAGGACACCAGAGGCTAGGGTGTAACATGTCCCCAATTAAAACACCTACATAACACCTTGCCCTGGAGTTTTACAGGGTTGGTGCTGTCCCCTTGGGACAGTCCGTGGGTGACTGGGATTGCTGCAAAGCAAAACTAACCATGTTGGGCATCTGGAGAGCTCTCCAGGCTGCAGAGAGGCACTACTGGCAGGTACAGGAGCGGTGGCCAGCTTCCTGTTTTGTTTCATTCCCTTCCTTTGTGCAGTGAGCAACAAAAAGTAAAGGACCAACACAAGGCTCCAGGTTTGCTTTCACCCACTTCAAAAATTAAGGCCAGGCAATTAAACCAACTGCAGCAGCTAAAATAGTCTTATCCCATAATAAGAATGAAGCAACCCAACCCCGTTTGTCCCACAGTTTCTGGGTTGCCAGCATTTCTTCTATTTTACCCTTCACCCCCACCCCTGCACTATGTTTGATTATCTGTATAAAAGACTAATAAATTCTCTGCTGAATTTAAAAAAGCAGCAGCATTTGCACACTCAGCCATTCAGGATTCAGTTCATTTAATTATTACGCTTCAGAGGACGTACCCAGTTTTGCCGCTCTCCCTCACTGAGGAGGCATGGGCTAGCGAGGGACAAGCAGTGGGATTACCAGCCACTCGGCCTGCTGCTCTTTATTTAAGAAATTCCTGCTTTGGAGCCTAATCTACACTTCGGATTTGAAACCGCTATCCCAGGGATAGCTCTGTCCCAGCACTAGCCCTTTACATGTACGCAGCAGTAATCGCATGTAATTTCACTAGGCTTGCATAAACCTTTGTCTAAGAGAAAGGATATGGATCCTGCTTGTCTCATGAACTCATACTTTCATTCAATGCCACTGTGGTCTACTTAAATTTTGAATGCTTTTTTTACTTGGATTCACCTCCAACCACATTACAGTGAAAAATAAATCCTTACACAGGCTAACAAGCATGTTTACAATAAAACTTTTTAGAAGGTGCTCAGAATTTCCTATCTCTTAATTTTTCCACTGTTTCCATTATCTGTAACATGCTGTTACATCAAGCTCTCTTGGCAAGGCACAGGCTTTCATCTCACGTATTGTAGAGTGCCAAGCACTTTTTCTTTCTTTTGAAATAATTATGGGGTTTGAGATTTTTAGATCAAGCTGCAAATGTTTCTTCTCTGATAAAGATTTTGGGTTAAGCTGCTATTATTCCTTTCTTTTCCCAGTTGAAATTTCCCCCAACCAGAACGTGAGAACTGAGGATGTCATAAAATCCATTAAAACTCATACACTGGAATTAACACAGTGCATTAGATGGTGCAATAGCACTTCCTGGGACACCTGAGCTGTTCTAATGGATCCCTCACACCAAAGTGAACCTCCTTTTGAGAGCACAGAGGTTTCAGGTTGGCTCATTTGCCTTACTGAATCATGTACCGGTTTTCTTTTACACCAGCCCATTTCCTTGGCAATGGCCTCCAGGGCAAGGGCTGTCTTTGTTGCATGTATGTACAGTGCAAACACAGCAGGGAACCCCTGCTGATATTGGGTGGCTTAGGCAGATTCATTATAGAAGCATTTGTTACCACTCTTCTCTCCCAGCATGCCTGTGCCCCAGACTACATCAATAAAAACTGAATAAAAATAATACACATATATATGAATGTTAGATTATATATACTGCATCTGCTACATACATCTCTCCTGATATATTTATCTATACACATGTACATGTGTTCATGTTTAGGAGATGCAATACATACAATCTAGAATTTGTAACAGGACTTCTCTTTCTTCAGCAAGTTCAGAATTGCTGTGGGAGGTGATATCTTTTATTATACCTAATGTTGAAAAAATGTTGATAGTTGAAAAAAATTACACAAGGACTTGCATACTCAAAGCTCATCTCCCATTTTAAACTGCCACAATTGCACTAACAAGAGATACTACTTTTTCCTTGTAAATGTTGCTGTGCTTGTGTCTGCAGATCATTGTGGGTTTTACAATGGCAGCGCGATTGCTTCCTCTGTTGGAGAGGGAAGGTGGTGCTCAGAGAGCAGCCATCACGACTGAAGGCCCTCAGGTTTGGGACAGAACAGGAAGGGCACAGGGAGAAGCAAACATGATGCATAAGACCTCACATAAGTGCTCCACAGGACCTGCATTTTTTTCAATTTTGTTACCTGATGCATTGAGTATAGTTCTTTTCATCTTTGGGCCAGTGGACAGGTGCCACAGGTTGCCAGGGCACACAGCGCGGGGAGAACATCAAGGCTGACTAAACTGAAGGGCAACTCTGGCCTCCTTTGCTGAAACTTTTGATTTTTGGTAAGACCAATGAACTAACTTTGTGACTGTCTGTTCTATTCAGAAAGTACCTTCAACATTAAAACCTTAGGATATTTGCAAACTCTTATCTTCCTTTCAAGCCAGCTTCTGCATATAGACACCACATGGCTCTGCCCATCTTTATTCTCCACCCCACTTTTGCACGCCAGCAGACTGTACATCCTCACCAAGCTCTGAAGCCAAACTAGTTCAGAGCAGCAGCTATAAGGAAAAAGGTGTGTTCATGCAGTTGCCTTTAAAGGATGAAATGCTGGTGAACCAGACATAGTAGGTGGATACAGTCAAGGATTTTTAACAGATGACTTTTCTTCTCTCTACTATTTCTAGTTCCACTGTAGCCTTCCTGAGATTAGAAGGGGGAAGAAGAGACAGAATTGCCTGCTGTATTAAAAATGAGCATGCACCAGGAATTCACATCATTCCATTGCAACGCTTTCTGTTTGATCACCTGGTACTTTGCTAGTACTTCCCATTATTGTCTTTGTTTTCTGAATGCTGCTGGGTTTGGAAGCTGATATTTTCATAGAACCATCTTTTAGGAGCCAGGGATCATTTCCTAGATGGCAATATATATCAAAGCTATAACACAATAGATAAAATTAGACTTCCCTTTAAAAGTTGTACCTGATTTTATCAGTTATATATTCCATTTGTCATTTCATTGCCCAGTCACTCAATCTCATTACATCCTTCTGCAACTCTTTGCAGCTTTTTTCTTTACTCTCAAGCCTGAGTAGCTTGGTGTTGTCAGTAAATTCTGTCCCTGACTTCCCAAGTCCATTTCCAGATCATTTACCAATATTTTGAGAAGCACAGAACTAGTTTTTAATATAGTTATTTTATAATCTTTTAATTAGTCACCCATAGTTATCCTTTCTTTCTTATTCCACACTATTTCTTTATGGACAGTTGGCAAGAGATGCTGTTGAAAACCTTCAGAAAATTCAAGCAAACATTATTAGCCAGATCATCCTGACATACACGCTCAGAGATTCTTCCAAAGACCTGTAGTAGATTTCATAGTTGTGTATCCAATAGATCTACTCTTTCATTATGGTTTATATCAATTGGCAAGGTACAACCATCAATCCTATTGGATCTCTCCAGAATCCTCACACACAGGGGTAGTTTTCTGGGGGTTGTTTTTTGTTTGCTTGTTTGTTTGGTTTTGTTTTCTTCCTTTAAACCATATTTGTCATGTTTTTCTTTCCTCTGGTATGAAGGCAGTTCTAAGCAAAAATTAGTATTTCAGAATTCTTCTGAAAATACTGAATGACCTTAATGAAATGAACACCTGTTTAATACACCATTTACTGACATTTCAATTTCAGCCAGATCTTCCGATTAAGACCCTGTCAAAAAATGTTAACAGTATGGAAATTTTGCTAAGGACTTCAACAGCAAGCACAAATAAAAAAAATCTGTATCTATTCTGGTCCATTCTTCCAGAAGGATTGCTTTACACCTTGACCACCAGTCATCCAAAATCTTTGACAACTGTCAGAGACAGTACTGTACTGAGAACTAGGAGCAGAAACAAATTCAGCCACATCAAATCGTGGGGAGAAAGTATTCCTTCTGTACAGCACACAGATAGGTTTAGTTCTGGTAGTTCTAATATCCAGACTTCCTGTCACATGCTAAACATTCTTTTGGATTTGTTTGTTTTTAATAAAAAATGCTATGAAAACATTTTGAAATTAAAGCCTGACCAGTTTTCTACTGCAAGGCAAGCTTTCTGATCTATGCAGTTTAGACAAGGAATGGAACAAGAGATGACTCAGTCAGCATCTGTAAATGACTCCATGGGGGATAAAAAAAAGAAAAGAATTTCCATATTAGGTAACTAAGCTAGTTGAAAACAGAAAACGTGAGGTTGAAGATAAATGAATCCAGACTAAAATTAAAGCCTTCCCTTTATAATGATGTTTATTGGCTACTAGGAAGGATTAAAATATATAGACTTTAGTTATTCAAGAGATTTCTTAAGTCTTAATTTGTTTGTACAAGATCCCATCACAGTTGAGACAGAATTAATAGGCTTATTTGTGATGTAACTGGGCAAAGTTTTTTACTTCTCTTTCGCAGATCCAATCATACAATCATATTTGGTTTCCTCAGCCTCAAACCATGTGATCTTATGATAAAGTGCATCTATTCAATATCTCATAGGTATCAGTGTTACTTTGGCTTTAATGCAGTAACAAATCTTCCTGTGTGCATAAATTAATATGCTCCTATATTTTCAAATTTCATACAAGCAACATGACTTTGATGCTTTTTGAACACTGAAAGACTCACATATTTTGAATCACTTCCCTGAAGAAAAGTCTGTGTTTAAACTTTTTTATGGCAACTGCTGGCAAATACAATTTTTGCAGATGCAATCCCCCCAGAAAGTAGAATAAAATAATATAAAATCAGAGCAAGGTTTTTAGATAAAAGCTGAGAAGAGAGGGGTAGAATAAAATTGGTGAACGAGACCCTGTAAGCTTAGCTCTAATCTCTGTCAGGGTCACCGCTGTAGGAAAATATACTGGCATTGCTCTCTTGGAATAATTATGCTGCTACATTTATACTATTATAAATTATTGTGTTTCCAAAGCAACATGCCAGGTGTAATTTCATTTAAATTAATGACATAAGGACTAGAAGAATCAATTTACTATACCCAGTTGTCTCTG
This sequence comes from Antrostomus carolinensis, assembly GCF_000700745.2. Lineage (NCBI taxonomy): Eukaryota > Metazoa > Chordata > Aves > Caprimulgiformes > Caprimulgidae > Antrostomus > Antrostomus carolinensis. The sequence goes on from NW_010314249.1 coordinate 9,561, forward strand.
GACACTGAATTACTGATTTTTTTTTTTTTTTTCCTAGGAAAAACAATGGAAATAAATAAAAGATGGACATAAATCCAGCAGTAATAAGCCAAAATGACTATAATACAATTACCTGCTTATGTTTAAGGCAATCTGTTTTGAAAAGAGAAAGGAAGTCTGGAGCAATTCATTATCTTTGTTGACTTATTCCAAATATTCGGAAATTACCAGCTGTTTACATTTGCTAGTATACAGTGACACCGAGTATGCCAAGCATCAGCAGCAGTTTGGTGCCCTCTTATGTTTTAGAGAAGCAACTTCAGTGATTGCAAACACTTCTTGGTGATCACTTGTGAAGGCTTCTCAGGTTACAAATTGTTAAGAAAGTAAGTGTCAACTAAGATAACTAACTACTTAACCCTTCAAAAAGGTTAATAACCACTTTAAGGCGGTGAACTCAAAGTAATGAGCAGACCAAAGACATCCTGGTGCACCTTCCCCCATCAGCTTTTATTGAAATAGCTCAGCCTCTACAAACTGATCTTGCATGGCACAAATCTGATTCAGGCTTCTTTTGTTTTGGCTAGACAGATACTGTTAATCAACTGCTGACTACGGTAATACACACACACACACACACAAGAAAAGGGTGGTTAGCATCACAGAAAAATCAAGATGAATGGTATTAACAGATCTTAGAAGTGAGAGGACTACCTGACCTGGTCTCACCTCCTGGGAATGTCATCCAGTTAACAATCTAGGTACTTACCAAAAGAAAAATACTAATTAAAAAAAAAAGAAAAAAAAAAAAAGGTCTGCAGAGTTGGAGGCATCAAAACAATCAAAACATGGAATATTCCTATTTCCTTTGCATGGATACTCTAGTGGTTACTTCTCATGCTTATGTAGAATCATAGAATGTTGTGAGTTGGAAGGGACCCACAAAGATCATCAAGTCCAACTCTTGCCCTAGCATAGGACAATCCCAAGATTCAGACCATGTGTCTGAGGGCACTGTCCAAATGCTTCTGGAATATTGACAGGCTTGGTGCCATGACCACCTCCCTGGGGAGCCTGTTCCAGTGCTCCACCACCCACTGGGTGAAGAACATTTTCGTAATGTCCAACCTAAACCTCCCCTGGCACATCTTCCTGCCATTTCCCTTGGTCCTATAATTTGTCACCCATGAGAAGAGATCAGTGCCTGCCCCTCCTCTTCCCCTTTTGTGGAAGTTCTAGACAGCGATGAGATCTCCTCTGTCTCCTATTCTCCAGGCTGAACAAACCAAATGACTTCAGCCTCTCCTCATGCAGCTTCCCCTCTAAGACCTTCAACAATTTAGTGGCACCTATTAACTACAATTAGATTTTTTGAGGGTTCTAGCAATTGCCTTACACTTTCTTTCTTGTCTAGTTTACGCTGCAGTATTTTACTTTTCTTCTTGTGCAAGTATTTCTGACCTATAGAGAAGCACCTTCTTGATCTTCTAAAACCCAAACAGATTGCTCGGTAAATCTTTTCTGGAAATAAAACCTGATTCTGTATTAAGAAGTGTTTTGTTAGTTTGTTTTTAATTTCCCCATTAGCACTAAGAGGCTATACAGTTTAAATATTTTTTTAATACTTGGCACTTACATAACTCATTATCCCATTTCACTAATTACTCAGAGGAAAACATCAGGGAGAGATTTATGTGTCTTTTTTGATACATAAATTAGAATGCATAAGAGATGGGCCACAGAAATAGTAATGCATAAAGATAACATGGAATTTTACATTACATTTGAATGCTGGTATCGGAAATTATTAAACACCTTATTAAAGTGCAGAGGACCTCATATGTAGAAAAGTAATCCATTGCAATGGAATGTATTGGTATTAGTACAGAAATAAAGAGCCCCAGACTTCCATAATGGGAAATTTAATTTATTTTATCAAATTATCCTACCATGCAATTTTTCAGAAATCAGTTTCAAGATGATACATAAGAAAACCTTCAGAGAATTAGCAAGTTAGTGCACAAATCAATTGTTTTCTCAGTCTGGTCATAGATGCAGAGGTAAAAAGGAGTCTAAGCACCTCATACTAGTTAATGATGAGCATCCCTTCTTATCACAGACACCCAAATGCCTAGAGGCAAGGCACATTTTGGCACCATGGCCTACTTCAGTAAAGCCAGACACAACTGGATGAATGCTCCCCACTTCTAGGGGCTGCAACAGCCCATGTGAAAAGGGAGCTGAGAGCAGATACACGCAGCAAACAGGACCTTTCAGGAATAACTTATTCAGGAACATCCAAAAGTGCGCTGCTCCTTTACTGAACACAGAAGCATGTTCCCAGAGAGCTTCGAGTCCAGTTTCAAATGGATGTAACAAAGGAAAAATAAATAAGGAGAAGATGTGGTGAGGAAGGATGGATGTGCCTGGACCCTTTACACCACCAAGATACACTGAAATATAGTTAATGATATTACAGTAATATTTTTTAAAAATAAATCTACCTTGTGTAGGTGAGAAACAGCTAAACTGCACACAGAGCAGAGATCCCTGAGCTAGTGGAGACCTAGTTAGAAAATCCATACATGGACCTATCCATCTAGGTCTAGAGGAAGTAGTGCTTCCTTTTCAGATAATAAATATTGCTTACTACCTCCCATTCAAGACATGTGAATGATGGATCATGTTTGCTGGCGTTTAACGCTGAAGTTCTGGTTCTAAGGCTTGCAAGAGGGCAGCCAGGTAAGATCTGCTTTTGTTATTGTGGACGTAGTCAACAACAAAGCATTCACAGTTAGTGCATTAATCTCAAATAGTGCTGAAATCAGGTTCCCCAGCTGAGCTACTTTCCACAGAAAGTATTTTTCTGGACAGCTTTTCCATCTGCTGACCTACAAACATGTGATCATAGGTTGAAACCTGCTAAATTAAGATGCATTTGCTTTTGATAACATTCACTGAAGCGGCTATTTCCCATCAGAATAATTCCATTTCCCATATTCCCTTTCTAAGGAAGTAGAAAAAAATTGCCTCTCTTAGATGGTAATTAGCATTAAAATAGTCCACACAGTAGAATAACTGTGGAAACAGCAAAAATCCTCTCAAATGTTTTGAAGAGCTACTAGATAAATATGGAATGTAGGTCCACAGCTTTAAAGAGGTAACCAGTTAGTCACTGTCTCGTTTCTGCCATGACATTTTCCCCATCTCATTTTCCTATACCCAGGTCCCTCTATGCTGTAAAGTGAGCTAACTTAGAATCTTGTAGCAACATGCAAAGAAAACAGAACCACTCTGGACTGGGAATGGAAAGAGACAGCGTTTTTTAGACCAGAGCTTGGAGTCACCTGCTAGGATATAGCGTAAGAAACTTAAACTTAACTCTTTACATTAATGGAGTTGAAGAAGTCTAAGTTCGGGATATAAAACAGTTAAAAATCCACAAATCAAAGCAGATGCACTGCTCTTAACTGATTGAGCTTCAATAAATTCAGGAGAAAAATCCCGTGTCTCCCAGTCCCTAATGCCAATTAAGACTTACCTAGCAAATTGCAACTTCTTTACCTTGAGGAACTTAAATGAGATGAACTTCAAATGTTCCACTATGAAATCTTATGGAACAGAAAACTCATGCTGATAGAAATCAAATCAGTTTAAGAACTGATTTAGTTAAGAATAAGTACTTGACTGCTGTGCATATGCTTTTAATTTAGTTTGAAGTGCCCGATATCAATTTAACTTAAGCTTATTACAGATTTTACCACTTTAGCTAGAGCTGAAAACTTACATTTCAGTGCTTAGTTCATTAAGCACCTAAGGCAGATGCCAGTATCAGCAATGACATCAGTATCCAGCAGCATCTTATTCAACATCATAATGCATCCCTCTATTCAGTGTTAGGCAGCACAGCACAATGATTCAAAAAAGTAAGTGGAGAAACATTAAAACGAGGTGCTCAACCCCCAGGAAATAATTCATACACTTCCTTCAGACAGTTCTGACCTTCATTTAACGACATACACAGGCTAAGTAGAGGAGCCCCAAGACAACCCTACACATTTAAGAACAGCAGCTGTGTTTGTGAAGTTCTATATAATAAAAAAAAAAATCACTTTGATAAGCATCTTAGAATTCCCAGCAATGAAAGCAAAAGTCACCATAGCATCACTAAAATGAGTAACAGCTCAGGACCAAGTACTTCTCCAGGACTGCAGAACAGCTAGGACAGGTTTTTAGCTTTACAGTTCTGGGAGAACAATGTTCTGTGCTTGTCTAAGGAAACACAAGCTACAGAAAACTCAAGGAAATGTGGTCATAGGTCTTCTATGTCACACAGCTTGTGCCACAGCAGTTGTGGGAAACCATCAGCTTAAGGGTATGTATTTTTGTACTTGCTGGGCTCCAATCTCCGCAACATAGACTGCTCCACTCTTCATGTCTACATCCACAAGGTGTGGTTTGGTTTCATCTGCCAGCTGGACTGTGTTGACTATAACACAGTCGCCAATAGAGCCAACTGGGGGTGCTGCCAAGATTGCTAACCGGTTGATGTTCAGCTGAGCTACAATCAGGTATTTGTAATCGGCAGTAAATCTGTGAAAGACAGAAATATATTTTTGAATTATCAGCTCCACATGATGTCTCATTTTAACACAAATATGCACGTTTAAACAAACACAACCTCCTTAATAGTCAAGTTTTTGAAGGCTACAACAGACTAAATGCAGTGAAACATTGAGAATTAACTTGTAAGCCTTGCTCTATATTTTGCTGCTGCTTGAGACAGATTATGCTACAGAAAATTAATTCAAGACAATGTCTCTTCCTGTAAAAGCTGCAACAGTAAGGTCAATAACACACAATAACTTTAAAATGAAGTTCACAATCCTGCACTGAAATCCATGGGGCTTGTTATAAAGTCAGGGTTTCCCTGTCAAGATACAACTGTGTAGATCTTTGCATAAGATCAGGGCCCAGCACCCTACTAGTTAAACTGGTTAACTCCTCATCATCAGGCATTAAATATCAACGTTTTAATTCACTAGTAAGAGTACGCCTTACACAAAATTGCATGTTTCTAGAAGAACTGTTCAACAATACCTGACAGAATAGGGTCCATCTTCTGAAAAACAGCTGCTCCAAGACCCGAGCCATTCCCCTGTGACTTTATCAAAAACTTGGATTCTTTTGTTGTCTCTGTCTGCAACCCATACCTGTTAAGAACAAAAATCACAGCTGTTGAGAAATAGAACAAATCAAATGCATTAGTTTATTATATGAGTAAAGTATCCTGTAGTATAAAAGAAAAGGAATGGAAAAATGTACCTTGACATTCAAAACTAAAGTAAGTAAATATGACTACCAGACATAAAACAAAACCACCACATAGTTAACATACACAAATCATTTTATACTAATTTAACAAAGAAATCAGTGCCTTCTCTTTGTTTTTGTGGCTATGATACAGACATATTTAGTAGGATTCCCCGCCCCCCCCCCCCTCAGTAAGGACATATTCTCACCTATTTAATTCTAAAGATACTGGTCTGTCACCCACTAACAATTTGTTTTTCAACAGCAGTCTCATTTCATGACCCAGGCCTATGATGACTGCACTTGCAAACACTCTGATATGCCTCACACTACTATAAATATTGAGCAACTTAAACACTAAGAGCATTTTCAGCATGTTTTGTCTAATCAGTTTTGTGGAGCTTGTCTCTCTTCCACCCTGTGCTAACTGGGTTCACAAACACTGGTAGCCAGCAATACCAAGGCCTCTCTTGTATTACAATCATTAAAATTTTAACTGTTGACAACCCATCAGTCTGATAAGTAAACTTCATTACTTTTCTGGGATATCATCTGAAAGGGAGGAATAAACAATTGGACCCAAGACCTTTCATCACTATTTTTAAATGAAACACTACTATGGCAGTCTCTTTAGATGTTTTAGGAACTGACCATTTCTAACCTAGACTGATGATCAACACCACACCGGCAATAAAATTGCAGCCCATCACAACTGCTGTCTTTTAATTATATACTCACTGTTACCCTTCAACACAAAGCAGCTATGTCCTTCCTCTTCACCCTGCCAGTTTTGGCAGAAAAGTGATTTTTATATACGCTTCTTATTCTGGTTCAGACAGCATCAGCAGGATTAGCTCAAACCAGCTATTTAAGAAGTTTTAGTCAAGTAATCTTATTTTCCCTGATACAGATTAAGAAGTGACCACACAATTCCTCTATAAGAGCAGCAGGGCAAAAGCCAGACTACAATTAAGACCTGGCAGAAGTAGACTCTTAAGAGTCTGCATGTAGAGCTGCATGTAGAGCAGGACTCATGTTCACAGCCTAGCTAGAGCCTTACTATGGTCTCTAAGCTTATGTGGCCTTTCCAAATATGAAATTAAAGTCCCTCGAAGAAACTTAAGCGCTTGGGTAGGTACTTATTACAGAACATGATTCTCTTGTACTCTCACAATGGCACCCTGTTAGAAACTGCAGGAGGAACAGTCTGTTGTTGCATGGACACTGCCAATGTAACTGGTCAGAACCCTTGTGTTAATCTTGCAGCCAGCTACTTCAGTAGGATCTGCAGTGTGAAACTTCATCTTATGACCACTATCATACTGAAAACTGTAACCCACATAAAAACGACACAGATCACAACAGTTCAATTAAAAAGAAATACAATTTGTTTTGTTCAAATACAGGTGAACAAGTCAGACTGAAGATGAAAAAAAAAACCCAAAAAACAACAAACAACTCCCTGTATTCTTTACCCGTCCAAAAGAATCCAGTGTTACACTGTGAGGAATCTTGAACTGCCCAATGCCAGTCCCATTTGTTCCAGCAAGCCATATCTCTTTGTAATCTGAGCAGTGAGCACCATGAAAAATAAAAGTAAAAAAAATCACAGTAAGAAAGCAACAAATAAAATACCGTTAAGCCATTCCCTTGCAAACTCACTTTGCTTAATTTTTAAAAGGTGGAATTTGTAAACCCAGGCTTTTTAAACACAGTTCTCCTGATCCATGAACTCAAGAAATACTGGAATTACTACAGGGACTACTGGATTGTTATTAGTGGTTTCAGGATTATGGTTACAGAACTGTAGCCACAAGTACACAAAAGCAGTAGTCCAAGGCTCTCTTAAGTACTGTATTAAAAAAAACCAAAACCAAACAAAAACTACACACACCACAAGGGGTGGCTATGATATTTATATGTTTATTAAATTGATTATTTACATTTGTTACCTGTCAGTTTTGAGTTTTAACAATTTACCATTTTGCAAACTAGATATTAGCAAACCAAATGCTCTGTGATAGTGCAAAGGAGAAATGGTAGCTCCTCCACTTCTCCCCAACTGCAGACGTGCACAGACTCCTCACCGACAGCCATCTAACTGGGGAATATGAGCAAGCTAATCAGAATCATGGAATAATTTAAGTATAAAAGATCTCCAAAAACCACTGGGTCCAATTTGCTTCTCAGAGCAGGACTAGCCTTGATAACAAATCCAACTCTAAAGTTAGATGAGGTTGCTCATAACTCATCAAGTTTTGAGCATCTCCATGAGTGGAAACTGCACACCCTCTCTGGGCAAACTATTCAACATCTTATCACCCCCACTATGAATCTTTCCCTCCAAATATCAAACTGGAATTCCTCTCTCTTGCATCTTTTGCACAGTGTTCCTCGCTCTTCACAGTGCATGTCCAAGAAATCTGTGTCTCTGTCTACTCTATAACTTCCCATTACTGACATGAAGACAGCAATAAGAATCCTCATTCTCTTTTGAAGACTGAACAAACTAATTTTCTCAGCCTTGTCATAAACGACTAGGAGATTTATCCTGAAGTGACAACCAGAAAAACAGGACCTGATCCAAAGTGTTCACACTAATGTTAAATGACAGCTCTACCTAGTCCTCGCTTAGAAGCGTTCTCAAGCTGTGTCATTTAAAATTCAACTTTCAATGGTCAGCTACTGCAGAAGTTCCTTTTTCCATACCGTTGGATAGCTTGAGCAATCTGTTATTCATTCCTCCATCTCCATCCACAACGTAGATATCTCCACTTTCCTCTACGAAGATCTCTGCTGGTTGATCAAATTGTAGGGGAATCAAACTTGACCCAGCATTACCTGGCGTGCCCAAGATCTGCATAAGTTTACCCGAAGGGCTATACTGTTTCACAGTGTGCCCATATTTCCCTGAATTAAGAAAAAGAAAGCGCAAAAACATCTTAACAAAACAAAATGTAAGTATTACACCTGATTATAAAGATTAAAAAATAAAATCTCCTGATACTCACAAGTGATATTAATAAATCAAACAGACAAAATTCTATAGTGAGAATATGACTGTGGGTTAGTAAATCCATAGGCTACAACAATATTTATCCATTGCATTAGGGCCACCAAACCTAGGACAGAAGATAAGTCTAGCCAGAAGACTTCTTTTCCCCTGATAATTCTCTTGGGAAAAAAAAAAAACCAAAACGAACCAAAACAGAACAAACCAAAACTTGCTTACTAAGTTCAGAAGCTATAAGCACAACTCATGAACCTTCAGAGTATTTTGTGCAGCACCCGAGCAGTTTTCACAAGAAGAAAAGCACAAATCTGTCTCAGAATTGCTTGATAGACTTAAATAAAGGAGTTGTTTAAAGCAATATCTGCAATATTAGCATTTTCTTCCCCACCTAATACTTCTCATATTACCACCACACATACCTGTTCCAACATCTGTGATCCATACTGAACTATCTGTTGCGGTGTTCAACACAAAGATACCATGAGGCATTTCAACTGTATTATTCCAGGAGTAAAGAAAATAGCCTTCCTCTGAGAATACAAGTACCTTTGGTACATTCTCTCCCCTCTGAAAAGGCAAAAAAAGGGCTATTAAGAAAACACATTAAGGAAGTAATAATATTTTTTTAAAATCTTCTTTGTCAGGTTTTTGCAATGTTTCATGAATCACGAGAGTCTCCAGATACTGTCTGCCAGATCTCATTTTTTCCAGCTAGCAGAAGAGAGAGATAAGGATTTAAGTCTAGCATGCAAAACCTTACACTCATTCCAGGCTTTCAACTTAAATCACGTAGAGTCCAATTTTCAGAGCAGCCAAACTCCTACAGCTATCTTGGTCTCAATTTTCAATCATGTTTTTATGTTCTTGCTGAAAAATATGCCAGACATAACACAGGCATGAAAAACTGTAAAGGCACTTATTAGCTGCATGGCACTCAAGTACTTATATTGTGCTTTGTAATAAAATCCCACCACTTCCCATGGAGAGAACGTCTTATCCGTGACCTAGAGATACCAATGCATGGAACTGGGTAAAGCAAATAATTGAACTCCAGTTACTGTAACTGGTTGAGAGAGTTGTGTGGTTTTGATTTCACAGGACTAAGGCTGAAAGAGTGGAAGGGGACTATCCAGTTGCCTCAGAAACACATTTTACCTTACAGTTAGAGAAGAAGCTACTGTAACTCAGTTAAGTTGGATCATGCAGTCATATCACATAAATTTAATGCTTCTAAAAGCACAAGCAGGAACGGTCCCAGAACTGCTTTAAAAAATTGATATAGCAGAGATATTTATACTTACATTTCTACTAATTGTGGTCCAATTATCATTCATGTATATATACACACACATAAATATATATCTTAATCTAAACCAGACACTTTAAAGGCAAAAATACACTAGGTTAACAAGGAGAGAAATACAGTATTCTCACTCACTTGTCCCACATAGACCAAACCATGAATAGAGTCAACAGCAACACAAAATGTTTGGCCAGTGAAGTATTCTGGAATTTTAGGCCAGCCTATGTCCAGCTTGTACATCTGTTGTTGTCCCTTCCAAGGAAAGGAGTAATCAAATGCTTTTAAAACCTGAAAATACAAAAAAGTAAGTAACCATTAGTAGTTAAATGCCATGATGATGGGATCAGAAGAATCAGGAGGATAAAGTAATTTTGTACTGAAGCATCATAAATTGATTTATTCAATTTAAATTAAGAAGACAGATAAGCAGAAATAGGCTTGTAGCTAGGGTTTTGGTCTGCAAATGGGAAAATTCTGACAAACTGGAAATCAGCTAGTGAAGTCCTCTGAATCAGGGAGCTCTGGAATTAGAAGGCAAAAAACATATTCCAAAATTTCTTACATCCAAGTTGATATCACTATCTGTAAATCACACTCCAAAATGAGGGCAACAGTAAAGAAGGTTTCAAATGCAACAAAATCAATAACCACCTAAAGAAGATATGAAACTAAGAAAAAGAATCAGAATAAAGGGAAAATACAAGTCAAGAAAGAAATCTGTATCTTAGAAATGGTGAAGTGTAAGATACCAGGTACAGGAAAGCTCAAGTCAACGTACGCATTTTAAAGGGTAAAGGAAAAAAAGAATCTTCCACCTTTGTGTTCTATTTTTCCAGCAGAAGAATGGATGCAAAGCACAGCTACGCTGCGGCAAGCTAAGCACTGACACGGAAAGATCGGTCTAGAACTAAGAAGGGACAAGTGGTGACCCTGAAGGACCAGGGCCATTTAACATTTCTGTTAATTGCCTTGACAGAATGGCAGAGAACTACCTACAGCTTGAGAAAGAGCAGATGGAGGAAAACCCAGAGGAATTAAGCAGGGATAGAACCCAGCAGGGAGAAGCACACAGTTATTCACAGAATCACAGAATGTTGGGGGTTGGA
>NW_010314250.1:0-24882 GCF_000700745.2 Antrostomus carolinensis
TTGTATGAGGTTCAACAAGGCCAAATGCTGGATCCTGCACTTGAGTCGCAACAACCCCACACAACGCTACAGACTTGGGGAGGAGTGGAAAGCTGCCTGGCAGAAAAGGACCTGGGGGTGCTGGTTGACAGCCGCCTGAAAATGAACCAGCAGCGTGCCCAGGTGACCGATAGCATCCTGGCCTGTATCAGGAGTAGTGTGGCCAGCAGGAGTAGGGAAGTGATTGTGCCTCTGTGCACTGGTGAGGCCACACCTTGAGTGGTGTGTTCAGTTTTGGGCCCCTCACTACAAGAAGGACATGGAGGTGCTAGAGCGTGTCCAGAGAAGAGCAACAAAGCTGGTGAAGAGTCTGGAGCAGAAGTCTTATGAGGAGCAGCTGAGGGAACTGGGGTTGTTTAGTCTGGAGAAAAGGAGGCTGAGGGGAGACCTTATCGCTCTCTAGAACTATCTGAAAGGAGGGTGTAGCCAGGTGGGAGTTGGTCTCTTCTTCTAAGTAACAAGTGATAGAACACTTCCATCTGAAGATGAGGGAAAACTTCTTTACTGTGAGGGTGACAGAGCACTGGAACAGGCTGCCCAGAGATGTTGTAGAGTCTCCTTCTCTGGAGATATTCAAAACCCACCTGGATGCAATCCTGTGCAACCTGCTTTAGATGTACCTGCTTTGGCAGGGGGGGTTGGACTAGATGATCTCCAGATCATCTAGTCCTTCCAACCCATACCATTCTGTAGTTCTGTGACAAGACAAAATGACCTCAAGTTGCCAGGGGAAGTTTAGGTTAGATACTAGGAAAAATTTATTCACTGAAAGGATTGTCAAATAATGGAACAGGCTGCCCAGGGAAGTGGTTGAGTCACCATCCCTGGAGGTATTTAAAAGATGCGTAGATGTGGTGCTTAGGGACATGGTTTAGTGGTGGACTTGGCACTGCTAGGTTTACAATTGGACTCAATTATCTTAAAGTCCTTTCCAACCTAAATGCTCCTTTGATTCTAAGTGTCTAACATCTCATTGAAGTCTAATCACTAAAGTACTTTATATGGGTGAAGGCCATGGATGAAGGCCATTTTCTTGTTGCCCAGGGAAGTTGTGGGTGCCCCGTCATTGGAAGTGCTCAATGTCAGGTTGAATGGGACTTCAGCATCTTACCTGATCTAGTGTAAGATGTTCCGGCCTATGGCCAGTGGTGTGGACTAGATGATCTTTAAAGGTCCATTCCAACCCAAACCATCCTGTGATTTTATGGAGAGAAGTTGGCTACCATCACTACTTTTAGTAAGCTAGAAAAATGGATTAGTGGAGTCAAGAGTTCTCGTTAAGTGCATATGATTCAAAATAACTGCCATTGCAGTTAATTTCTTTGACTTGCAATTTCTAAATAAAAGCAAATAAGATGTGATGCTTATTGTCAGAAAATGGAGAATGGACCTGCAATGGAGAATGGACCTACAATGGTTAATGAAAAGCCTAGTTGCTTTTGATTTATTTGTGTGGTATTTGGTCACAGAGCTTAATTCCTTAAACTTAACCCAGTGCAATAACTTTCCAGATTGGTGAAATCTGTTTTAAAAATAAAAGTAGACTTAGAAACCAAGGTTCCTTCTATATGTGTTTTTTGGTTTTAAATATGTTGTACCGCACATAACATATATGTCAACAGTCATCTTTTTTTTCCTTAGCTTACTCAAGCACTGTCTGGAAGATTTAATTCTCATGTTCATGTAGAATATGAATGGCGGTTACTCCATGAAGATCTGGATGAAAGTGATGATGATGTGGATGAAAAGCTGCAGGTTTGTGTCAATGTTATTTTTTTTCTGTACACATATATGTGTAAGCATGATGTTCATAATGATTTCAAGAGTACTACTTTTTACTCTAGGTATGAAGACACTGTGAAATAAAGTTCTGCAGTAAAATGTAGTAGCTTAAATTTTAGTTCCTTAAATTATAGTTTGTCTTGTTTTTCCTCTTTAATATAAGGTATTAAAAATAAGGTATAAAACATGACTATGTGGTGATGGTCAAGTTACAATTAGCCAGATGTGATATCCTTTTTTAACGGAGTCACTATTTTGTTTCAGTACATCAGGAATATTTAGATCTACTGATCGTGAAGCAGAACTAACAAGAGCTGGGAAAATTGCTTTTACAAAAAGAGGCACTTTATAGTATCTCCTCATATTTGTTAAATAGCTGCAGTCGATGGCTTTAATTTTGGAACAGTTGATGGCTTGTCTTCAGTGGAACTGAACTTGTGCATTAAGTAAGCCATGTCCATTATTAGCAGGGTAGGGTCTTAATTCTGAATCTTCAAAAAATATATTTGTTTTCTTTCCCATTTCATACCTGAAATTTCTGGTGTTGTGGTGCTATTGGGTCCAGAATTATAGAATGGCTGAGGCTTGAAGGGTCCTCTGGAGGTCATCTGGTCCAACTCCCCCTCCTAAAGCAGGGCTATCCAGAGCCAGTTGCCCAGGACCATGCCCAGATGGCTTTTGAATATCTCCAAGGTTGGTCATAATACAGGCAGTACAAAGTATTCCAGTAGCATAGGAACTTCACTGCATTTTCAGAATTTAATTTCCCAGTTTGGGGGCCAACTTCAAAAAGTGTTTAAGCACCTGAACATACAGACAGGGAACAAACTGCCATGTTTTGATACCTGAACAACACTTAGAAATGGCTTGGATTTCTAGGGGCCAAGTAATTTGAAGGGACGCATGGGCTCCTAAATACTAATGACGTTCTGAAACTTTAATAATTTGAAGTATTCCTTAGAAGTATTGAACACATGGTTTTGTTCTTTTTGTGAGTGCAGTGCTATAATTGCTTATGCCTTTTATGCTTCCTTTATAAAGTGCAAGGAATATACAGTAGGCTCTGTATTAGTTAATCTTCAGCACAACCTTTTTTTTCTCTTGAAAGTAGCAAACAAAAACCCCTTTCTCCTCTGGATAATGAAATTTTACTTTTTTCTTTCTGTAACTTTTAGCATTGTAATGCTTCTCCTGCAAAGTCCCCCATCTCAGCTAGGGCATGAATTGTTAATACATAATTGTAACGTAAAACCAAATCTCATGTTTTCTTTGTTTTCAGAAATTTTAAAACCTGACAGTCATAGGTTCATTTTCTTTGCTTTCACAAGGTGTCTTTAAAAATGCTAGGTCATCAGACCATTGAATTGGCTTAATGTTTTGGAGACTAATTTTGACATCAGTAAGTTTCCTCTGTTGCAAAATACCATTTTTGCAAGATCTTGTCTGCATAGGATTTGTTTCTCCATGTCCTGTCTGTTTAGTCCAAGATAGCTATTGCCTCTGGTGCTTGACTCGAACTAGTTGGCAACAAAGAGCAAAAAACATGTCACAAGCCATCCCTTTCAAAGCGCAGTTGCTACCTTCTGAGACTTATTCTTGAGATTTTTCTAGAGAATTTTGGTATCTGTGCAAGAATCTGGAGTCTGTGAGCTACTAAATCTAGTTCTTCTGGATGAGCTTTTATATTATATCTGAGTATCTACGTATTCCTGTATATTGTGTCAACATGGCACCAAGCCTGACAAGATTCCAGAAGCATTTGGCCAAGGCCCTCAGACACATGGTCTGAATCTTGGGATTGTCCTGTGCAGGGACAGGAGTTGGACTCCATGATCCTGGTGGGTCTCTTCCAACTCATCACATTCTGTGATTCTGTGATTCAGATAGTAACAGCAGTAATGATGACCTTGTTGATAAAGTAGGTGGCAACTTTCTGTGGTATTTTGGAGATTTCATTTTTTTCCAGCTATAAAACCTTTTGGGTAGTTTGCAACTAGATATCCAGCAAATCCATTTCTGGGACACTCTAAATTTGTATTTTTGATCTGTTTTTTCCCTCACTTCATTCGTTGTTGCCAGTTGCCTTCTGCAGTTGGGCATTCTCTTTTTGGCTAGTCCCTGAGCTCCATCTCGTATAGGAAGTTATCTGCTACTGAACAATGAAGCTAAAGTAATGAAACTCCTACTTCACAGCCCACTGTGAGTAGGCTTATCCTACAGGGACTTTAGAAAGGAGGTTGAGGACTGTTAATCACCGACTAGTGTCTGTGGCTACATTGAATGCACTGGTGAATATTGCTGTTGCTTAGGATCACATCAGAGTTCTGTTTATAGATGTCAAGCTATTGTGCTTGTCTCTCTGGTAAAGCAATTGAATAGATTTTGTAATCTCTATCAGAAAAGGTCATGTCTGAAATTGAAGTTCTTTTAGTCCAGAATTTTTCATATAAAAGAGAGTCTAAAAGAAGGCTAAGACAATCCAACTTGTTTCTGCTGCCTGGTCCTACCTCATCTTTTGCCTCCATTCTGGCACACATTTGTCCCTATATTGAGCTGTTTCAGTTTGTTAAACCAGTGAAAAGCTAAATCAACAACAAAAAATAGATTTTTCTGCTGGTTTAGAAAGCAGAAGCAAGTATGGGCTGAGACAAATACCAGAACCAGGACAGTGGAGAGGTCAGGGAATGGAGAGTGTCAGCCAGTGAGGAGTGAGGCTACTAAGCCAGAGTAAAGGTAGGGATTAATGCATCTGACTGCCACTTACATCATTTGATAAATCTTTGAGCTATGATGCTGTGCTAGAACATGTCTAAAGGCCCTACATGATCAATCCAGACTAAGCATTGAATACATTCAGAGGAAAATCAATTGCTCACTTGTGATACTGTGGGTGTAAATCTTTATTCTACATAAATGCTATTACTCGAAATGGTTATTTCAATTTCATACAGACAGTACATCAGCAAAGTGTTTATCTAACACTATTTCGAAAGGCATATTTATGCTCTCTGAGCTGTGGATTGTTACAACCCATTTCTATACTAGCCACATGAATTTATAACTCCAGCTATTTTAATTATAATTTGATAACAATAATTACTATGCTTGCTGTTAAAACAGGAAAAATAATGCTAAGTGTGCATAGCAAGCAGATGACTTACTGTAAATCTCAAAGACAGCTAATTAGATCTCATTTGATAATGTGCATGGGATGAGCAAGGCTCCATCCTATCTGTCAATTGAAGTAATCTCCCAAACTTGTCCACCAATATTAGTGAGCTAAAAAGAGTTAATGAGAAGTTTTGGTTCCCAATTTGTTGTAGGCTTAGCTATAGGTAGAATACTTAGGTGCAATTGTGTCCGGTTTTTGAGATCACGATCTAACGCTGCTGAACTTCAGATGAGGCTTAGGATCTTCGGTTGTTCATTTACTTTTGAAAATATTACCTGGTATTTTGATACAGGTAAACTTTGCTTCATCCAGTCTGAATATCTATATTGACTATCTACAGGAGTATAGTCCTGTGTATTACAAGATAGAGTGTTATCCTAGGAGTATACTACAGGAGAAAATTAAAAAGTTGTAATTGGTTTGAAATGCAATTCACATTTAATGTTTTTTTGGGTTAATGTGCACAGTTACTTTGTCTTGAAGAGGGCAGAACATAGGTTTTAGATTGTGTATTAAAAGAAACTAGTCACTTCCTATCAACTAATGAATTAAATGAGTACAACTAATGTGGTAACAGTGAGTATTTTTGTTATTGTGTTCAAGCAACCCAGTCCCAATCGGAGAGAGGACAGGCCTGTCAGCTTCTATCAAATTGGATCAAACCAACTTCAGCCTAATGTAGCATCCTTGGCAAGAGATGCAGCGAACATTGCTAAGGATAAGCAAAGAGGATTTATGCCAAGTATCTTACAGAATGAAACATACGGAGCAATACTCAGCAGCAGTCCACCTCCCATTCAGCCTGCAGTACCTGTCACAAGTAGTGCACCTCCTCTACCTCCCAGGAATATTGGCAAAGGTACTTGTGCCAGAAAATATCATTGTATGTCAGAAGAATGGGATCATAGCTCTTTTTATTATTATTATTACATGTTTAGGTTTTCTTTTACAGTTATTTTGCACAGGTAAGTATTGGAACAGTTTAATGATGACTTCATTTTATATACTTGAATTGAACCTGCACAACCTGTTGAGTTTGATTTTCAGTATACCTGCAAGAAAGTACACAGTAGTGTTTGGGAAACAATGCCCAGGTAACCTCGATAGAGTTAAACAATTTATTAAAAGGAAGGCTGCAGTCAATTTAGCTCAGCATTTCTTTTTTTTTTTTTTTTTGTTATATTCCATCTTTCCATACCTCTCTTTTTTGAATATGTCATTGTCAGAGTTCAATTTAAACATACAATTTCAGAAGCATTTGACTGTTGTGGAAAATTGTTTAAGACCTGGGATAATGGAGTATGTATGCAGAACGTGAAAGATTTTAACCTCACAAAGTCTTCTCAATAAATATATGCTTCAAGGTTGTTGAAATACAAGTGTAAGAGTCATGGTGTGGAGAGCCGGATGATTTTAGAGAACTGGTAGCTGACTGAAAATGTAGCTGCCAATTATTGGTTATACCCTGATCAGAACAACGTAAAATGCACGTCTCATCCTGGTTCAGAAGGATTGTGTGCTTGCAAAATCTACCATTGAATCTAATGCTGTGAATTTCATTCTTATCTTCATATATAATCTGCTTGGATCATATTAAAGAAGCATAGAGAAATCTGTATAGATCCATTTTGTACAATACATGTTTGGTGCATTTCATTGTTTTAATACCTTTATTAATCCAACAGCTTTCATGGATGCTAAACTTATGTAAAAGTCAATTCAAGAAAAATTACTATAGAAACACATGATTTTCTATGATGCTGTAATTCACACTTCTTAAGAAGATATACAGGGGAGTTTTCTGGGCTTATGTGAGTGGCTTCTGCCTTTGGGAGCACTGTGCAGAGGTCAGAATGCAAGACTCCATACACCACTGATAGTGTCTGAGATGGCAAATTGAACATCTGTGTAATACAAAAAGTCAGTTATTGGTCTCACAGGAACGGCTGCAGCACAAAAGTCAGATTAAAATGTTATTTTGGTGGCAGAAAAACTGAGAACAGTAAAACAGCGTGGTATTGGGTTACTTTAAAAGGGTGTCATGAGACTTGGGGAAGCGTAGCAGCATATAAAGCTTAACCGAGATGGAATTCCTTTCATCTAACATTTTTGCATTAAGTCTAAGCTTAATAACTATACACTTTTTTTTACTTGACTGCAAGGATTGTATCCCCCACCGATCAGGAAAATTCACCCAAGGAGCTTGCGTAGTCTGTTTAACTGTTAGATTCTATCTCTAAAATAGTAATACAACTGGATAGTTAAAAATTACCCTTTGATATTATTTTAGTCATGGACAACCATACTTTTTTACCCACTATTTGCCCTCGATTAAATGACACTTTTCGGAGTGCCATTTTAATTTAATTCCCAACCCCAGACTTCTTGGCACCGGTACAGGACAATTCATGCCAAGAAAGCGTGCTGCCTGGCTTAGATTATTAGCTCGTACTCTTTACTGTAGCAATATATTAGCCTATTATTTTATATTCTTAGTTAAAAGCTATAATAGTATAATTGATCTTAGCTTCTTGTTGATGCCGATGTTGTTGATGTTATGCTCACGGTGTATTTACTTCTTTATCTTCTTAGCTTTAGGCTGTTCTCCAAGTCTTCTGAGCCTTTTATGCTTTTCCCTGCAACCTAATATTTATTCATACCCTATTCTGTTTCATCTTTTCTTAATATGATGCTTATGTGCTGAGTAGGGAGAAGTGGCATGATATGTGCAAAATATTGGCTTTGTCAAGAAAACCTGTAGTGTGCTTTTATCAAATGGGGAGGCAGCTCTTCAGCCTAAGAATGGAGTCATTTAAAAGGCCTCAAAGAGGTTGTACTTTGTTTCATAAGAAGTTATTACAACTTCTTGTTTGGGTGAAATTCAGAATTACAGTTTTATGTCAATTCCAAGTCAAAACTGATGTTTCACTTTGAGTCAGCAATGTCTGCTAATATTCATGCAAGAGTGAGGTCCTTTTTTTGCAGTACCTGAGAAGATTACAGCTGTCAGTCAGGGATTAAAGAGGGCAGCAAGACTTGCCTTCTGTCTTCTGGTTGAGAAATTTCTGCTTTCAAGTGTTGTTGTATTTTAAAATAATGACTAGAGACAAATTTTACTGAGGTAAAGAGTTAGTAAGACTTCACCTGGAAACTTCTATGTAGTTTTTTACACCAGACTCTGATTTCTGCTCTGGCATTCCAGCAGGGTGCCAGTGGCTCTATTGCTGAATCTAGTGGTCTAGCTGCACCATTTTTAAAAGCACGGGTGTGAATATGAACACTTAGTGCTTAGGGTAAGCAATAATAATAATACAGTATTTTCCTCTCTTTTTAGTTCAGCCTTCAGTTCTTGGCAGTGGTATTCAGACAATTTCTTCATCTAATGCAATGTGGAAGACAAATTCTTTAGGAGTGGAAAGTATAAGCAGGCAGAGGTCTTCATCAGATCCACCAGCTATTCATCCCCCTGTGCCGCCATTGCGTGTAACATCTACAAGTATGTTTCCACTTTCCCGTTTTCCCTTCTGCTGTATCTAATCACAGTTGACTTATTTTTCCATTTCCACAACTCATACTTCCTCTTTTGGTGACTGTAGCTTTGGCCTATCATTCCCATCCAGTAACTTTGTATGAACTGTCTTCTCTGATGTTCCAGCGAGGACTGTATGGTGTAGTGTAGGATCAACAGGAAATTATTTATTACTAGAGCTAAAGAGCTCTTCACTTTTATTTATAGCTTCAATGTTGCATTTCTCACTAGCTGTAAAAATTAGTATTACATGTAGGCCTGGGGCTATGTCTCCACATTGTGCTTGATTCTTGCAGACCGTAGGAATGCAAAAAGATGTTTTAATGCATTGCCAGCTGCTGTTGTGGTGGTTTCAAGAATTCAATAGAAATTTTAATTAATTGCTAAAGCTAATGTGAAGTTAGTTAGATGTTAATCGTAACAGGATTTTAAGAAAAGACATTCCACTAAATAAAATTTCTCTGGTATTATTCATTCAGTTACTTTTCCATAAAATACAAACTGAAGGCCTTGATTGAGCAAACAGTATTAGCACTTTATTAAGTATATTCTGATCTTCTATTTTGAAGAATATGACTGACTTTGGTAAGAATTTTCTTTGTATTTTAATGCTTGAATGAATTTAATTACTTGTGAGCTCTCTGACCTTGACTAGGTGAAACAAAAGGTAAGCCTCTTTCCAAAGAGGTCTTCCTTCCAATGGAAAGATTGCATTCTGCTTAAGCTGTTGTTTACATGTAGTAAAGCATTTTTCTTGGATGGGGGCAAACCCTATAACAGGAAAACCTGTGGATGAGAACCCAAGAATCAAAATGGTAAATAGAAATTTAATTCCATTTCATTGTCTTAACTTTCTTCTATAGATGTGCTTTCTCCAGCACCACCACCTCCGGTGGCAAAGACAGCCAGCATCATAGAAGCTTTGAACCAGCAATCTAAACAGCAACCAGCTCCTCCACAAACTAAGCCAACCCCACCACCACTGCCCCCACAACCTCCTAGTAGAATCTCTCAAAGAAAGCCTATTCCTGGGTAACTGATGTCATTTTAGTTTTTAATACACTTCATAATTATTAGTAATTTTTCAATTTTATGGTATATAATGTGCAAGTCATATGTAAAGCATGCATACTCTTGCCAGTGATGTGTTCTGGAGTATGGGAATGAACAGAAGGCACACACTAAGGGAGCAGATTACAAGGATTCCCACAGTAATAACAAGACAGCCTAGTGTTTTAAGATTGAATGGCTTGCATAATATCTACAGAATGCTTAGCCGTGATGGAAATAAGAAGCCACAAAGAATATTCCATTTATAATTCTCATCTAATAACAAAGAAGAGATAATGGGATCTTATGTCTGATTGTGCCATTTATTGTTCACATGTTTTGCGAAGGTTCAGTTTCATTCAGTATTTTAATTCATGGCAGAAGTAGATCAATCTGGAGTAGAAAATATCATTTTTAAAATTTGCAGGAAATAAAGTTAGGAGGGACAAGGGTGCTAGAAAACAGGATTATATCCAAAGCAGCCTTGAGAATGCGGAGTTGTAGACAAGGGAGAAGAGGGATGTCATTCAGTAACAACACTTAGTTCTTAAGAACAATCAACTACAAAAGTGAAGCATGGAGAACAGTGGAGTATGGTTAAGCACAAGTCCTTAAGAGAAAGATCTGCAAGGACATAGTGAATCATAAATAAAAGTAAATCAGACGACTCATGCTGTTGTTGTGGAAGAGTCAAAGAGAAATAGTATTGTTTGATTGTAGCCTGCAAACTATGAATTAATCCTTCCAATCGACTTAACATCAGTAATGCCTCAGCTGGACTACTGTGTTCAGTTTGGGGTATTGCAGTAAAATAAAGATACAAAATAGTGAGGCAGCAACCACAGAAGATTGATAAAGGAATAAAAAGTCTAGAAAATATGACCTGTGAGAAAAGTATGAAAGAAAAAGATTCTCTTCTATTTTTTTTTTTTAAATAAATTGTAGCATAGATACATGTCTTCAAATATGTACAAAGTGTTGGATTATGCCGTTCCTTTTTACATCTCATGGTGGCTCTAAAAAAGAAGACTTCTGTTAAAATTGTGGCAAGAATAATTTAGTTAGACACTAGGGAAAACTTTCCAAAAGTAAGCACTGGGAAATATCCTAGTAAACTGGGAAGTTTTTGGATTCTCTAACACTGAAAATTTGGCAAAGTACAGCCTATACAAACTTAGTTATAAGATACAGGGATGTGTATGTATATATGTGAGATAAATAATATACATGGTTGATCCTTTGTGAATGAAAGAGTTAAACAACCTTTGATCTTTGAGCTCCCTTTCTAGTTCTTTGATTGCATATACCGTACTAAGTAAAAGGGAGAAAGTGACTTGCTGAAGCTTGCTATAATGTAGATTAGTATGGATACATAATTTTAACAAAGAGTTTTAAAACAGCAGTGAAAGGAACTTCAGAACTTAGGAGAAGAAAATCTGCCCTGCACAAATTGCAATAACTGAACCTATATTATTCTTCTGCCTCACACTTTTAAATTAAGTGTAACCTCTGATTGATGTAATCAAAAAAGTGGAAGAAAACCACTACTTTTAAAGCAAAATAGCTGTCACTGGACTATACTGAATACATGACAAGAATTTTAGAATTTGGAAAATACTCTGTATTGTTCGGGTTCAAGTTTTTGTTGGTTTCTTAAATGGATGAATTTCTGACTTTCTTCATAGGACTGAGAAGTCATCTGGCTTAACTAACAAAGGGCAGTCCAGAGGGCTTGGGTCTCTACAACAGACTGGTAATTGTGGTTTAGAGATTTATTTAATTGTAATTAAGCTATCATTATAACAGTCTAAGGAAGAGTGTTTTATTAAAATTTACTTTACTCATTTAAATACAGTCAGTACCAGCATTCCTGTTGTTTCTTTCCTTGATTGTGTAGGGCCTGATTCCTCAAGCTATTCTGCATGAACAGAGCTATGAGCTAATTTATGTAAATAATGGAGCCAGTTAATAAGAAACAGAATCACAGAATGGTTGAGGTTGGGAGTGACCTGTGAAGGTTATCTGGCCCAACCCCTCTGCTCAAGCAGGGCCACCCTGAGCTAAGTGCCTAAGACCACCTCCAGATGGCTTTTGAATGTCCCCAAGGATAGAGACTCCACAGCCTCCCTGGGCAACCTGTGCCAGAGCTCAGTCACCCTCACAGTAACAAAGTGTTCCTGATGTTCAGACAGCACCTCCTGTGTTTCAGTTTGCATTCTGCTTCACCATTGCCTCTGGTCCTGCATATATTGGTGCATGGACTTGTTCATCTCCAGGTGCAGGACTTTGCACTTCCTTGCTCCAGACTTTCCCCTGGTTTTTGGGACCTGGGATTCCTGAAGACCAGTCTTGCTAGGCAAAGAAGGGATTCAGTATCTCAGCCCTTTCCATGTCCTGTGTAACTGGATCCCCCATCTCGTGAGCAATGGGCCCACATTTCCCTAATTTTCCTTTTGTTATCTATGTGTTTACAGAAGCCTTCTTGTTTTCCTTGGCATCCCTTGCCAGATTCAGTTCCAGCTGGGCTTTAGCTTAACTAACCTCACCTCGACCCCACTCAAACAAAGGATGCATTATGAAAACTTCAGTTAGGTTACTCTCTTGTTTGCATGTGTCATAAACAAGGTAACAGATAAACATTTTAGAAAAGAAAAACGTGTTTGTAGTTGGAAAATCTAAAGCTCATTAGTGTCACTTTTAGCTAAATTGCAAATAGCTATTGCTCTTTTCATGATAATTAACAGTTCATTATTCATTCTGCTCTTTTCATTGCTCAAAGCAACTGCTACTTTGGGACGTTACAATAATGTCACCTCAATAAAATGTCCAAAGCAAAGTTTATGCTGATTCTGTGGTGGCTGTAGTGGAATTTCTCCTGTGCAGTTTCCCCTTCCACTGTCTATATTATGTTCATTGGTTCTTACTGTGATTCTTTTTTATTTCCCCTTGACCTACCCAAGAGGAATTTGCTAATGACTATAGGCCATCAGTGTCAGGAGTCTCCTGTGAAAGACAGAGCATGTTGATAATGATGGTCTTTACTAGGAAAGAAAGGTTCTAAAAGCATGTAGTCTGCAGTGAACGAATGGGGAAATGGGTTATTTGGTTCTGCTTTCATCTGTTTTATGGGCTTTTTTCTCTTTTGGCATATCTGCAGCGTTAAAGGCCTTAGGTAATTGTCTTTGGAAAAAGAGGCCTTTTTGGTGAAGAAAAAGACAGAAAAATTCTGTTCAGTTATTTAGAAAGAACCATTAAAAATTAAATACTCATGGAATATAAAATTATTTGTGTCCTTTAAAGAATAATTTATTTGGTTTCAGTTTGTATCATCACTCTTACTTTTTTTTAAAGCATGCCTAAAATTTACTTATTTTACTCACCTTAGCAACAGGAGAGTCTGTATGCGAAATTCCAGTAACACAAACTGGTTCTACAACAAACACTTTGGCACAAATCCAGCCACCAGCACCAATGCCAAGGAAATCACAAATAGTAAGTAGATAATCTGGGTTTTGATTTTATTAAATCTCCGTCTCTCTATCGAACATGCTGTTGCCATAGTAGTGTATCATGTTATGGAGAAGGTGTGAGAATCATGAAAAATACAAAGCCTGTGTCCTGTGTTGAACATGTGCATGACTTTACTAAATATTTATTAAACCTTTTCTTTTCTTGCACTTCCTGTATGATAGTATGTGATTTTAAATTAAAAAAAAAAAAAAAAGCCCACCAACAAAACCCAAAGAGAAACCAAAGAAAAGAAGGCTGGAAGTGTCGGGCTGGAAGTATTGAATATTCTTCTTCTCCAGCCTCCCCTTGCCCTACAGTGACTGTTAAAAAAGAGATACTGGATTTACATGGACTCTTGATCTGATTTGTGTGGCTTTTCTATACTCTATTTGTTTTTATTTATAATCTAGGACCCTGAATGGTAACACACACATTGGTGTCAATGTCTGTATTCTTATGCTGGTGTAGGCAAAGGGATGTATTTCCAGGTGGCAGTTGAGTTGTTAAGTTACATGTAGCTCAGCTGGGTCTTTGGTCCTTGCTCAGATTTTATATTGCTCTCTTACGTGATAGACATAAAACATCCATAGGCTTGATCATGACAGTATTTCTCTGCAGTGAGCAAATCACAGTGTAGAGTCCCTACTTTCTGAGATGCTGTATGTGACTAGGTCGGGGCTGTTTCAAGCTTTACATTCTGTGTCTGAATGTGGTTCACTAGGTAAATAATGAACCAGGAGGTGGGAGACATGCTGTTCCTGTGTCTGTGGTTGTCTTGTTAATGGGCTGTAGCAAAAAGACCTGGCTTCTTCAGTCCTCTGCCTCTCTCCCTTCATCCATTTTTCCTTAACCATGTCTACTGTAGTAACTCGCCAGGACAGATTTCAGTGTGTTTGTGTGCATAGCTGTGCACGTTTTTCTGGAGCTCTTAGAACTCCTGTTAGCTGTTTCTCATCTGATAATGCTGAAAAGCCACAGAGACATCTAGAGTTCATCTTGAATTAGTTGAGAGTATAAAATCTTCCATTTTCTTGCCTCTCCCACTCTTGTTTAACCAAGTTACTGTCTGTCTTGAATCAGAATAACTTTCGTGGTTTAGGCCACAATAAAATTAAATTAGTCTGATTAGTGTAAAATGGAATATCTATCCCTTTAGCTTTCATGTGCCAAGGGAATTGCTGTATTTACTCTAAAGCTGTTGGACCCTGATCACAGTTTCTGCTGTGTGTTCTTGGATTGAGGTGTGAGCACTGGATACAGTCTTTCAATGCATCTGTCAGTTCTGAAACAGCTCCTCACCTGTCTTTCTGTATAAATTAAGGTTGTAGTAGTTCTCTGTATTGTTCTCTCATTCTTTGTTTTCTAGAACAATTGCTTTACTTATGGGGTATCCTGGCTGGTTTTACAGAACAGTCACAGTGCACAAAATACAAAGAACAAATCTGACTCTCCAGATGTTTCTAGGGCTTCAGTAGGGTGAATTTTGTGAGATTGAGAAAATCAGCTGGATTATTTTCTTCTTGTCATAGGACAGAGAAGTAAGGGAAGCCTGGCTCAGAGAGTGCGTGCTAGTTAAGGTGCTTTAGCTAAATCAATCTAGCTAAAGCATCTTAGCTGAGATGTAGTCAAGGGCCCCTCAGCTAAAGAGCTTTAGCTAGATCAGTCTAGCTAAAGTACTTTGGCTAAATCACTCCATTTAGCCTTATACTCCAGCCTTTTTTGCTGAGTCTTTACCCTGCCAGAGAATCCAGATTTAGGAAATGATTGCAGAGGTGCTCCTTGAATAAAGAAGAGAAAGGTCTAGTTGTACATGCACATGTAGCCAGTGGCTTACCTCCTGTATGGTGCATTTGCCCAATAACCTATTTTTCAGATGGAAATTCCTGATGTGTTTTTTTTATGTATATTTTAGATACATGGGAAACTTTCCTGGAAGATTTTAGTCTTCTGGGAATGGGATCTATTTTAATTTCTTTGCCTTCCAAAGAACAAGAAATACCTGTAATTACTGCAGCACTTTGAAGTTAGTAATTATGTCACTGTTGTACTGATGTGAAGTTTTTCCCTCTTGACCTAAAAGGTGGTTGTGGTTCAGACTGTAACTTGACTGAGATGGAGCATCTGGCAAAACTGCTCTGATGCAGTGCAAGGCTGCCAGCTCCCAGGGTGTGTCCCACAGGTAGAGGCTAAGGCTGTGCCTGCTCGGGGCAGGTCAGGTTCTTTGTACAAATGGATGCTTGCAGAAGAGCATAGCAATGATGCTGCCTTCCCCATCCACATCCCCCTTTTTCTGCATGGAGCTCAGCTCTGACAAAATGGCACGTTAAGAAGCAACAGCAGGGCAGTACTGTCCACAGCAGGGCAGTACTGTCCACAGCAGAGCAGTACTGTCCACAGCAGAGCATTTTGCTGGTGGAGAGTAGCCTTGTGGATGGAGTCTCTTCTCCCCTCACAAGCTTCCTGCTCCATGGCTGACCTAACTAGAGACTGGGACCAGTCCCTGGGGTCTGGTATCTCATACCTTCTTTTCTTTATCCCATCTGGAGCCTCTGTCCGAAACACCCACTGCATTAACAGACATGTCTCGACCTAAATGGCACTTACAGCTCTGCTCTGGCATCTGAGGGTACAAAGGAGAGATTTTTGCTGGCTGTGGCTGGGCCAACTGGGGAAAAGGGTGGACTCATAGTGAAAAGCTTATGCTCTGTTTCCAGGTCCTATGCCTCTCTACTCCTTGCATAGAAACATTATGTAGATACAGCATTATTGTTGGTCTGCAACAGAGAATGAGGAGGCTGAAAACAAATGCAGCAGCAGAGCAGGTTGCACTGGGAGAGGTGTGACATTAGGCTGGTGGATACCATGTTACCAGAGCAAAACAATTTTGGCATCACTTCACATAGAACACAACTAGGATTGGAGTCCCACTGCAATATTGGAATATTGCAACTCCTTGCTAAGCTCTCCTGTTGGAAGAGTTGCCAAACCACTCCTGAGGCTGTATTGGGTCTGGCTGAGATGGAGTGAATTTTCCCCGTGGCAGCCCTCAGAGTGGCTGTGCTTTGTATTAGTAGCTAGAAAGGTGCTGATAACACACCAGTGTTTTGGTTACTGCCGAGCAGTGCTCCACAGCATCAAGGCTGGCTCTCCAACATTTCCCCCGCCCCAGTAGGCTTGGGTGGGGAAGGTCTTGGGAGGGGACACAGCCAGGACAGCTGATCCAAACTGACCAAAGGGATATTCCATACCACATGACACCTGCTCAGAAATAAAAGCAAGGAGAACGGAGGGGGGAGAGGGGGCATTTATGACATTTGTCCTCCAGAGCAACCACTACGAGTTCTGAAAGCCCTGCTTCCTGGGAAGTGGCCAGACATCGCCTGCTGATGGGAAGTAGAGAATAAATATTTTGTTCTTCCTTTGCCTCCACATGCATGGCTTTGCTTTGTGCTTCTGTTAAACTGCCTTTATCTTGATCCATGAATTCTTTTATTTTTTTCCATCTTATTTTCTCCCCTCCCCATCCTGCTGAGGAGGGGAGTGATAGGGTAACTTGCTAGGCACCTGGCATCCAGCTAAGGTCAACCCACCACAGTCCTTTTTGGTACCCAAGTCCTCAACGCACTAGCAAGAGGCAGAAGATGTTTCAGAGGGTTTGTACGCTGGTGAAATGGGTTTAGCAAATTAAGAAGGGCCGTACTGGCAGGTGGCTCCAGCCTCTTTCTGGTAATGCTGATGCTGTTATACTTGCTGCATAGCACTTGATCTTGATCACCCCATCTTCTGAATAAAATCATACTTGCTGAAGTGATGTAGAGTGAAGAGAGGTTTGGATGAGCCAAAATGCAAGGTTGCTAAGGGAAACCTGGCCCATGTTGGTGGCACAGTGGTTCTGAATGGCTTTGGATGCTGCCAGATTCAGCCTGGACCATGAGTCCCCAGCATAAAAGATGTAGCTGAACTCTAATCTGTGAAAAATAACTGTTGGAAGCAGTTCTGAAGCTTTATTTAGATCAACTCCTAGTCTATTCTGTCTCTTCCATGCTTTATTATTTACATTAACTTATTTTTATATTTCAGTCAAAAACTAAACCCAAGAGAGTAAAAGCAATTTACAACTGTGTAGCAGATAACCCAGATGAGCTAACTTTTTCGGAGGGAGATATTATTGTAGTTGATGGTGAAGAAGATCAGGAGTGGTGGGTGAGTATTTTGCGTTTTCCATCAACATACTTTGAAAGAAATAAATGAAACCTAGGGGTTGACAGTAGCTTCAGAAGATCCTCTGCTGGGTTTCCAAATAACAAGAAATCTCATGGAAACCTGTTTCCAGAAATTTCTTTTGTTGAGAAATCAAACTTCAGGTAAGTTTTTGGCTTTTTTCATTCAGGGAAAAAAAAAAATCTCCTTAGTAGTGTTCACAAAATACAGAGGACATGGTCTGTTTGATTCAGGAAATTCTTAGGGGGTGTCAGCAGTCTAAGAATCTGCTACTATTTCATCTTCCTTGAAGATGCTGCGTGGTGGGCCTCAGAAGACAGCTTTGTATTGTCCTCATTCTTCATCTGACTGAGACTGAGAAATGGTCTGTTGGAGCTGGGAAGCTATCTCAACTATTTAGATTCCAGAGTCTCATCAGCTAAAGCAAAGTCTTGGAAAATTGTTATGCATTAAAACAGTTGCCTTGCTCTGATTGTAAGCTAGCGAAGAACAGAACTTCATATTTCATCTAAACTGACAATGATGCTGTATAAACACAAACAGATACGTGTAAAACCCAAAACTGCTGAAGCTTGATCCATCCTTTTACTTTTCAGTGATTGCTAAGAGGGGGAAGCAGGAGTGACTTAACACAGGCAGAATATGGGCTGCTGGGCGTTGCAGAATGCGTTGAAATCATGTAGCAGTGATACTGCATTAAGAGGTGTTACTTTCAGAGAACTGAATAAAACAGAATTTGAAAAACAATGTCTAGATGAATAACAAATGTACCTTGTTGGACTTAATTTTCTGATAAAATTTCCTGTTCACAAAAGAAAAAGAACAGCACTGCAGAAAAAAATGTAGGGAGAGGCTTGTCATACTACAGGCAGGAAGGTCACTGATACTAATTTTGGTGATAACTGAAATGCTTTTTTGAGATTAACTTGAAAAATATCTGGACTTTTTCAGATTGGTCATATTGATGGAGATCCCAGTCGGAAAGGAGCTTTCCCTGTATCATTTGTGCACTTTATTGTTGACTAAATTGCTACTGATAAGTGGAGACATTTCTCATTTCCAGTGGTCACAGAAACAAGTTTTGCTCTATTTCATTTCATCTACCTATCTGCAGCCACCTTGCCAGAGCACTGCCCAAGTCCTAGGTACTGTAGCTTACTTTTTTATTGCCATCGTTCTGATTTGGGGACTTTAAAAACTTTTTTCTATGTGAAAACTTCTCATGACAGTTTACACTTTAAAAAAAAACAACTCCTCTTCCTGTATTTTTTAAGGTGAACTGAAAAGCTTTAACAATCAAAACCCATATAAGTACGTGAACATCACATCATGAGTGTTCTTTTCAATCAATTCACTGTAATTTTGTTCTCCCTTTTGTAACGTGACAATACCACAGTTCAGTGTTGCTTCCCCAGTCAAAGAAATTGTGTGCATCTAACAGGGCAGTGAATTTATCCAATTCTCGATACCATTTGAGTGTTGGAATCAAAACATGCAAGCTGCTGTGTAGTTCTAAATTGGAGCCATTCAGCATCTTGCCATACTGGCTGTCATCCAGGATGTCAACAGTGACAGAAAAAACAATTTTAATCGTGTGTCTTTGGCCAGGTAAAAAGTATTTCAGTTTACCACAGGAGAAACTTCTTTCTTTCAGAATGGATGTAGATATTTGCTTAAAGTTATCTGAAATCTGTGTTAGTCGTTGAACTTTCTAGTTCTAATTTTGTGAGCTTGAGACTGTTTCATTTTTCTATGCTGCACGTGTGTAGAACCTGTTTTTTGAATGTTCTTTATGTACATTACATCCATTTTGGTCATTTAATGTGACTACTGCTGGTTAACTAAACTATGGCAATATTAATGAGTTACTACATTAACTCAAGGATATGAAAACTGCACTTCCTGACATGTACTCGACTATGATGATGGATTGCAGAGCATTTCTTTACACTTGTCTTTATTCTAGTGTTTAGACTTGGTTTTTAAATTCTTGAATTTTCTTAAATCATCCAGCAATGTGTTCACAGAGAGAACATACTTGGTGGACAACTTAGAGAATTATCCTTGGTCAATAAGGTATCCGTCACTTCACAAGTACACTACGTTCTGTTCTGTTCTGTTCTACAAAATTTGTGTGCCACTACCTTGCAAACAGTGAGTTTGCTAACTCACTCTGTATTTATAGAATATACCCACATATATGGTAGCTACACTGTTGTTAAATTTGTTTTACTAATTTGTGAACAGAAGCTAGGCCATGGATGCTTCCCAGTTGGTTGATGGAATACGAAACACCAATACAAATCTGGCATCATTTTGATGTTTGTATATTGTGAAATTGTACCAGTTTTTGCTTATGCTACAGGAAACAACTGCTGGCATAGGGTAAGAAAAATCAATGTCTAGGTCACATTGGCTTTGATCACGTTTCGTGAATATTGTATCTCTAGATTTATCAAGAGAACTTTGAATTTCTGACAAATGGTGTTTAAATTGGCCATGTCGTATTGAACAGAATGGAAAATAGGCCACCACCATACACGCTTATTTGGAGAAAAATCCCCTTGTGTTAGTGCTGGAAGTAGCAACACTGATCTTGCCTTGTATCGCCTCCCCTGAATGGTACAGTTGGTTGATAGCCTCTCCGATGTGTGGGTACAGCCAAGCATACGCATGACTTTCATTTTTCTAGATGCTGTTGCTCAGTATAAATGGGGAACAAACTGGAACGTTTCAAGATATTTTTGTTGCAAGTTGAAGCGAATTAGTCTGTATTTTCTAAGTTCCCAGTAAGACAATAGAGTAATAGTTTAGCACTAGTTTTATTCACTTACTGATTATGTTCAGTTTGCAACACTATTTTGTATGTTTCTATCCCTGATAGAGTCTAGAGAGTAAATGGGCATATTATTTTGCACAGATCTCCTGATGTACAGTATTTTTAACACAGAATCTTATAGTGTAACAACTCGTAAAGTTAAACGACGATGCAAATTTTCCTTGAGTTCCACTAGAAGAGGAATACACTTTAAAATGTCACAGTCTTGTTCACTGGTCACTTAGAAACTAGGAAACTTGTAGAATACAACTTACTAGCACGAATAGTGCAGACAGATAAAATCTCGAGGACCAATAAAGAGCAGCTAAGCAAAATTTATCCCTAGATTTTCAATGTTTCTCGAAGTTTGCTCCTCTGGCAGAGGAAAAAGAAATTCTAGAGCCTGTAGATATCTATTTATAATATAATATTAAGAATTTTAAGTCCAAAATTTTGGCATATTTCATACAACTTTTCAAATCTGATTAAAATAATGATTAAAAAACCCTGTTAATAGACAGACTATTAGGTTGCTGTGTTAACTGTTTAAAAAGGAGCAAGTGACACTTAAAATGCAGCTTAGAATGCTATGAGATGTATAATATTCAATTCAGTTGTTTTTATTTTGTTTAGTTGCAGAGCAACTGTATATATTGTATAACCTAAAATCAACTCTTATTTTCAATGTCCTGGATGCAGTGATTTATAATTAGAGCATGATTAATAAATTTTACTCTTGTTAACCAGTCAAATGTCTGGAAAAATAAAACTACTTTTAAAATCACTTTGGCTACTTCTCATCTGTTACTCTGCATTGCTGAGGCAATCCTCTTCTCGTCAGTGTGGTAGCACTTGAGAAAAAACTGTGTATCGTGTGGATTTTTAGTTGCATGTAGAAACTGTGGAGTTGGCATCCTAAGATTAAACTGAAGGTGTAAAGCACCGAGCGAGTACCTATTATCACTTTGCTCTTGTTGTTTTGTTCTAATATCTAGAAGTGAAGTCTACATTAACAAATTGTTTTTCAGACAAAGAGACAGAAGCATCAGTTTTATTTTACATTTCTACAATATTGACATTAATATACAAAACAATTAGGAAAAAAAAAAATCTTGTTAAATATAAAATTCTGTATTGTCCTGGAAACTGAAGATGGAATTATTCAAGTCATGTCTGGGGAATGACAAAGTACCATGTGCGAGGTCGCATGGCTCTTCTTTGCATAGCAAGTCTTTCCTAGGTTTGTGTGTACTACAGCCAGTCCGTGGTATCGCAGCGGAGCCCCGTTTCCTCCCCACACAAGGGCCTCCTGTGCTGTTCAGTCATGTGCTGACAAAGAAAATCAGGACTTCTCCGACATTAAAACTGAATCAAAAGCTGTAGATAACACTTTGCAAATAGCTTGTGCTTGTTCCTAAAAAAACAAAACCCAAAGATGCACATTAACGCTTTCTGAAGAATTTCTGAACGTCTCAAAACTCATTTAAAGCAGAATGTGACCTTTATCATTCTTTTGGCAGAGACATGCGAAATGGAGTAGCACAAGTGAGATTTAATTTGATTTCTGTGGTCTGCAATGACTTGTGGGAAGCTGTTTTAAATGAGCTCTT
The DNA here is from genome assembly GCF_000700745.2 of Antrostomus carolinensis. NCBI lineage: Eukaryota > Metazoa > Chordata > Aves > Caprimulgiformes > Caprimulgidae > Antrostomus > Antrostomus carolinensis. The sequence continues at coordinate 21,732 of NW_010314250.1, forward strand.
TGGAAACAAGTCAGAGTTGTTAGCTTTCATCATAGCAAGACACTAGCATTCAGAAAGTCAGTTCATGTGTTCCCCCAGTGCTGCCAAGGGTGTGTGTCATGTCATAGCATCCTGACAATGAATTCTCCTACTTCTAAGGGATCACTTCCCTTGCTTATAAATATGCATGCATGCTCTATTTCCAGAATTGTTACTCAATCTCTCCCTGCTCTGTTCAGTCTTTAAGAGGTTTTTGTCTTTGAAAATACAGAGGATTGTCCTTAGCAGCTATGATAGCACTTTAATTCCAAAGAGCTTTGTCCTCAGGCCAGTTTTCACTGGCAGTTTTAGGGAACATAGGTATTTTTCCTCAAAGCTGATGAAATGCAGTCAGGGGGGATTTTCTCCCCTTGTCAGCCAGGGCACATTTATACTCTTTTTTAGTTAAGCAATCCCCCTCCTGCCAAAAAGCCTTCACAAGGGCTTTAGGTCTTAGAATCTCCCTTTACAATCAAAATACTGATACCTAAATTAAATACTGTAAACATAAAGTCTTACCAAACTATTGCACTGATATACCCAGAGGCTGCATTCTTCAGAGGCTGCATCTGTTGTCTTCAAAGCCAGTAAACTTTTTCCTGCTCCCAGACCATCATCATAGCAGACCATCCGTACAATTAAATAGAGAGCATGCCTATGTAACACATCCTGCAACCGTGCGGCAAATAAAAGTTACTCTGGAACACTGCAACAGCTCTTTCAGTTTTCCACCTGTTTTGATTCTCCCTCTTACAAAAGAATACTTCAGATTTATTTACAGGAGAAAAGTATTCCTTGGCAAAATTATAATGTTTTAATTGAGAGTTTAGTCAAGGTTAAAAAAATAGGCGATGGTTTAACACAGTTTTAGCTTTAATTTTTGCTTCTGTTTTAGAATTACACTCATATGTGGACTGTATTCCTGGGCACCCTTCGAAAGCACACGTTTGTTTCCCAGCTATCCTCACTCGCCCTCTGTGAGTAGGGCAGGTGGTGCACTCTCTGCCAGAGGCAACTTAAAACAACTTCCAGTATTTTTCCAGACCTGTCTTGGTTCCGGGAAGGATACACACGAGAAACTGTTCCCAGAAGAGGGTGCGGACGAGGCTAGTTGCTTTGAGGGGACCAGAGGAAGCCATGTGGATATAGCCAGGCCACCTCTGGCCAGAGCCACAGCGTGGGCCCTGACTCTTGCAGAGGCTTAGTCTGGGAGACTCCTACTCTTTACCAACAGTTCTGATCTTGGCCATTCCACAAAGAGATTGGTCAGTATGGTCCAGTACAAGGTCTCTGCAGACCTACCCTACGCAGAGCCTTTCTTCTCAAGCCATCCTACCCAACCATTAATATCATCTGGCTGACTCGTCATGCCACCTCTAGCATGTTAGGATTTCAGTTCAAGAGAGCTCCTTTTCTGTGTTCATGGTATCAAATGCCTTGTCCCATCAGTAGCTGAAGGGTCTAAAGAAACATCCACTTCAATACAGAAGCTGTAAAACAGACAGTGAGCTTGATGCTTGCTATGAAACCCTCGAGGGAGAACCCTCTACCAGAGCTCCTAAGATCACCTTGCTGAAAAAATCTCCACCCCCGACATCCACTCAGCAATTGCTCACAATTATTCATACCATCACCAACTACCATACCACGCTTATTGGATCAACCCTCCAGCCTCTATCTGAAAGACAGCAAGATTTCCCTTCAAATTACCTGTAACTTCTTAGAGTTACTTGCTTGGAACTCACAACAGTGCTAATGTGCATGTGGATTATCACTAAGAGGAAGGATAGAATTCTTTAAAGTACAGAGTCCCCCTGTAAATGAATTTCCTCCTCTCCTTCCAGTATTTGGCTATGAGGGGATTCTGCAGCTGAGAGAGAAATGAGATGGCAGATGGACAGTCTGTGCCACACCTGTATGTACATAATGTACAAATACGTGCAAACAGAACGTGAAGAAGGCCAAAGCCCCAGTGTGACTTCTATAAATGCTTTGCCTTTGGTTTCTAGTGGTTGCATCCACAAACAACAGACATGTATCAGTGAATTATGTATCTGTACATATTTCAGTCACTAATGATGTAACTTCTCAAACACTGGCTGAAATCCATGAAGAACACTTTTGTATCCTGCACTCAGTTCTCTTTGGCATCTGAAATAAATAGCTGCCCATTCACCTGCAAAGGTACCTGCAAATCACAGAACTCTCCCCTTTCCCTCAAAGTCTTAAAGGACTGAATTATTTGTACGAATGCAGAGAAAACCTTTCCATCTTGGAACTCTGTGAAAAGAGGTTAAGTGTACTAACACACTACAGGACAAATTAAATGTCAACAGTGACACAGATGCAAAAAGCCAGAATTTGGGAAACAATGCAATGCAATCAAATGCCAGTGCAAGCTCGCTTAATCACAGAAGGCTTTATCAGCTTGTGCATGCTTTCAGCTTGAAGCCAGAAGAATGGATAAAAGTCTTAAAATTACCTATTTGATCTTTTATCAAAGCACAAAGGAATTTAAATAATAGTGTAACCTGTGTTCTTAATGAGAATTAAGAATTTAGGAGGACAGCAAAAACAGAACCCAGAAGAATTCAAAGTTTGAGTAACAACTATTACACTTCCTCCTAGGCATGGGAAACAAGTGTTTTATTTTCTGAAGGGACCAAAGGAAACTTTTTGGCTCTCTTCAGAGTGTTCAGCTATTGAGCAGTGCTATTCACCAGCCTCAGACTTGAGGCTTTTATGAACAGGCACTGCTGGGTTGCTGATGGGTCATGACTTCATAAGGCCAAGTATTTATGGTATCTGGGGCTCTGAGGGCAATCAGAAGGAAACCACATGGCTGCTATACAAAGCTACACAAAAGCTACTGGAGGGCCCTGGGGAAGAGACCGGATTTTTATTTTTAGCAAAAAAAGCTACTTGAAGTGCGCTAAAGGAAAATAAACTACATGGAGGAAATTATGCAAACAAAAAATAGGCTTGATCAATAAAGTGGAATAATGAGGCTTTAATGCTGGAGTGAACTCACACTCTTGGATTAGGAGTGCAAGGCTGGAACTTTAAAGAGGAAGACAACTCAGGTATTCTTGAAAAAAAACATCCTTTGTTTTTCCCTCTCCTCAGTAACATC
>NW_010314250.1:24911-29350 GCF_000700745.2 Antrostomus carolinensis
TTGGCCACCACAGCCACGCTACTTTTCCACTTGAAAGAATGGCAGGACAGCCACAGAGAAAGCAAGATGCATGCAGAGCATGAAGTCTTGCTTGCCTTTCTTCTGGTGCTCTGCCTCAAAAAGAATGGATTTTTGTCGTAAATCCAACCAGGAAAACAGAGAGCCCTGAGGAGGTACGACATGAAGCAGTGCTGCTGTGAGAGCTTTTTGTTTGTTTGTTTGTGTATTTTGCTTAAAGCCAGAAGTGACATTTTGGTCACAAAGACCATCTATCAGAAAAATAAATGAAAGCACTTTTCAACTCTCACCAAAAAGACAGTTTGTTCTGAATCACTTACATATTGATCAGATGTTGAAACTTTAATGCCGTATTTGGAAACTCCCATAATAAACTCCTCTTCACCTGGAACAAAAGGTAACTTTCCATCTTGCTTTGGAGGGAAACAAACAAAAGCCTTTAGTGCAGACAGAACGTGAACAGCGAAGATACATAACAGAAAGTGTGTCTATGTGCACTCCACTCCACTGGATCAAAACCATCACTAACCCTGTTCAGATCTTGCTGTGTGGAGTCTGCCTGCCACTCTTGCACTCACCCCTCTCTTAATGTTATGTGAAATATATTAAGGGGGGGTTCAGACTGGACATGAGGAGGCATTTCTTTACCGAGAGGACTGGAACAGGCTTCCCAGAGAGGTGGTCAATGCCCCAAGCCTGTCAGTGTTTAAGAGGCATTTGGACAATGCCCTTAACAACATGCTTTAACTTGTGGTCAGCCCTGAAATGGTCAGGAAGTTGGACTAGATAATTGCTGTAGGTTCCTTCCAACTTCCAGAAAGGAATTTATCATCTCAGGGGGCAGTGGCCCTGTGGTTAAATCAGATGAGCTGAAAAATAATCCATGCCCTGTCATGCTGCACTGACCCTGGGTGATCTATGTTCCACAGTGGCAGCAATTTCATTATTTGACTGTAAATAGTTTTAGCATCTATTCAGATACTTGAAATGTCAAGTTGCTGTAAGATAAAGAGACATTCTGTGCTTTTAAAGATACAAACCATCAGCTACCTAATGAGAACAACCAGTTATGGCTTTTAGTACAAAAATAAGTACAAGCAACCACAGTTTGGCAAGGATGACCCAAATATTACTCAGGTTCTTTGGTCACAGGTTAATTAGTGATTGCAAACAGAAACTTGACATTTTCCTCTACGGGAAAATTTCTAGAGTACTGAGGAAATCTGGAGGAGATATTCTTTCCCCAATACCAATCCTAACAGTGCTGAAGACAATATAACAACTTTCAGTTCAGTGGGGGGTACTTGTTCGGTAACGACTCCTTAAAATGGCCTTCGCTCTGCGCCTGCTTCTTCCGAGCGGCTTCTTGGGTGCATCTTCCCCAGTACTCAATAGGATGGAACTGAGTGTGACAGCTTTTGAGATTCATAGCTCAATGGTTTTTAAAGTAAGCTACTTTATTCTAGTAAGTCTAAAATTTACAAAGAAATACATCAGATCACGTGATAATACGAAAGAAATACACCTAAGCTTAAGATGTTCTGACGTTGTTAGCATTGCCTTTTGTAACCCACTTACCTGTGCAACATCTATGTAATTTATCAAGTCCAACGGCCCTTCAAGACTTTTGCTCTCACTATGTTTCAATTTTTCAATGGCTCCAACATATTTAACTCTGAATTCTGCACATGTATCAGAATTACTATTGCTTTGTCCTGCAACAAAATAAAACAAAGCAATTCTGAAGAATTCCAGAACAGTGATGCTACTCTAATAGGTGTTAACAAGGCTAACTTATTAAATTCCAGACTTTCACCAAACACTTAACCTTACCACAGTATATTAATTTCTCTCTTTAATTTCTCTCTGTTGATTCAGAACAGCCTTTGGTAAAGGCAACAGTTTCATAGGAATCCAGGATACAGCACTGTTTATACTAATTCAAATTTGGAGTTAACAACTTTGAATAAGAAAATGCACAAAAGCTTGTCCTCCTTTCCTATCTATTTTGCTTTAAATGAACTGTTTGGTCCAACAGTCATGCACTGTAGTCTGGTGAGCAAGAACAAGTAAAATCAAATCTTATTTCCATTATTTCAGCGCAAATTTAAACTTATAAAAGCAGGAAACATAGCTTCCAAAAAGTTATACCAGATTTATAATGTGTAACAGACTTGTAACGCAACTAGCTTCTTCTTACTCAGACATTTTACTTCAAAACCAGCGACTTAATCCTAGAAGAATCATTAATAATGCTTTAGAAGCCTAGAGATACGCATTCATTAGTCAACAGGCTAACAGATTCACTCACAATTGTTAAAAACACATATTTTACCTTTTCAATTTTCTGCTCTTTTATACAAACACACATCAGGTTAATCCTGCTCCAGACAGATCTGCTTAAACTGCGATTACATACCTGAACTTTTAGTGGAGTCTGTATCTAGACTAGCCACAGTACTAGACCTGGAAAGTCCCCCAAGACTGGAATCTACAGACTAAGAAAGAAATTAGTATCATCAGAAAGTTACTGAGAACATATTAACAATTCACTTTCAGATGCCCTGCCTCAACTCTTTTTTTAAAATAAACTAGTGTTTAAGTTCTAATTACTTAAGCAGCACTGCAAAATGAGGAGAAAAAAAAAACACCACCACCTATTTCTTTCCTGAAGTTATCTTTCTGCCTCAATGTAGATTAGACTGATATAAATTCAGCAGGGACCCTTAAGAAGTCCACAAGTATTCTGAAAGAAGGAGGAAATAAAAGAAAAAGAGAAAATGAACCTTAAGGTTATGTCCAGACTTTTCTGGTACTGCATCTTAACTTGAAGAAATTGACAACTACATGCTTGTCACCAATGCTTGAAATAACATAGCAGTGCAAGGGAACTGAAACGGCACCTTGGAAAATCCAGAATATTCAACTGATCATTCCAAAACCTATCAGACAAAATGGACACATTATTCAAAATAAAGAATACTTTTTAGAGATACTGAGTAACCAACTAGCACTGAAGAATAAACTTATTCTTGGTACCTAGCACCAGGCACCTTCTTAAAGACAGTATTTATCACTACAGAACACATGTACCACTTTTTCCTCCAGACCTTACTATGTGCTGCCAGGAACTCTTGGCTTTTTTGGCTTCACTACGCAAACAACTGAGCATTCATCTCGGAATACAAGGGCATTATAACAGATAGGTTTTTTAACTCTCACAATACAATCTGAGAAATAGTAAAAGCAGAAAGTTCTCCCTGTGGAACATGGCATTCTATCAAAATCACATCCTACCACCAGTGCAACTGAACTGTCCACTTGTAACAAAAGAAAGTGTTCCACAAACAGAGTGTACGCCCACTTCAGCTTACCTTGCTTTTAGTACTGATTTCACTGCTCTGAGAGCTGCTGCTGCTGTGCCGTTTTTTAACTTTTCTAAACATTTTTTCATAGTTGGATCAAGGAAGATCTTCTAGGTAGGAAAAATAAAAATGAAAGCTGTCATATCCTCAAGGGAAGGAGTTCCTGGCAAACACCACACTGACTGTGTCCAAAGTGGGCAAAAACTGGAAACTTGTGAAGTACTTTGAGGAAGGAAGTAGGAATGTTCCTCTGGTGCCCTTTACGTGTGACTGGGGAATGTCCCTCAAGCTCTCTGCTAAAACTTCCCCATCCTTCTGATTCATCAAAAGAACGCCGCTGCCTAGTTTATAGACTGTTGCAAAGACCAGTTTCTAATGCATATAGAGAAAAGGATTTGGAAACAAGACAAAATTTAAAATTTATATTCCCAGTTAAAAGCATTATATTAGTTTTATTTGTAACTACAAACTAAGTGCCCTGCAAAGCGCATCCAATGCAATCCCTACTCCAAAGATTATGCTCCCATAAAAACAAAAACACACAAACCACCAACTAAAAAAACAAACCCAAACAACCCTACTGGTGAAGAACTACTGACTGTAGCACTTCTAGGAGTGAGCAACCATTACTACTTACCATGTTCCTGAAAACTAAAGCAAGCAGCAGGTTACCTTCACTGCCTTAGAACTGAGCTATGGGAGATCCCAGAGTATTCCAGAAGCGTTTCCCTGTATCTGCCCCTACTACTTCCATTGCTTCACTCAACATGTGGCCAGCCGGCGTCCAGGGGCAGGATGCTGGCTCCCAGTCAGGGAGAGCTGAAACCCTGCTCCCCAGTTTCAGGGAAGGATGTTTTAATTACAGAGCTTCAGGAATTTTGCTCAGGTGGAAGGAAGAGGCCGAAGGAGGAAGCCAGCCTGCTGAAGAGAGCTCACACTGCAGAAATCAAGGGAGGGTGCCCCGGGAGGAGCTCAGACCTGCGAGGCAGCGCTGGGTCTCAGGCCCCAGGCCGCTGCTGTGTCTGTCACTAAGCAGACACTCGGTCTGTGGCGGGG
>NW_010314251.1:0-4430 GCF_000700745.2 Antrostomus carolinensis
AACCATTATATGATTCTATGATTCTATGATTTCAAGAAAGTCTGTATATGAAACTACCTTGGATTTAATACAATCATAGCTTCTCTCTGTAGCTCACTTGTTATACAATGGGACACTCCTCTGGTACTTGTCAGTAATATAACTTTTCAATGAGCAAGGAGACCATCTCGACCCTTAGCTTGAACATTGATTCATGAATATAAAACTCGTGGGAAAAGGATGGTATTGAGCTTTGCCACCAGTATGTCACTGAATGATGATGTGAAGTTTCCATTTTATAACAGTGCCCTTGAAAAAGTACTGCCGTATTTTTGGCAAAGATGCACATTTTGGCATACTGTTTTGTTAAATACCTTCCTTTTTCCTTAGATATGAAAGAAGAATCTACAGATGAGATTTAATGATGTATGGTAAAACCCTTCTGCTTCTATACTTTAAGCAAGATTATGTAAAGGTCACACATTGTGTAAGTTTTCTTTAAGTCAAAATGCCTAATGTGGGTGGAATTTATCTCACTAACTGACTAAAAGTTAAACATCTTGACTTTTCTCTGTAGTCAATGGTGAAACTGTGACAGAAATCAGGAATGAACTTAACACCAACGTAGTCTTAAGAAGCAGGTATTCTTTATTACAGCTCTGGATGCATGGGGGATCGTTCCACCTATCGTGCATGCCAACTTGTTTGTCTACAAAATCTTTATGCTATCAAAACACGCCTATTCATTACTTTTCCAAGAAATTATTAACATTACATTTCCAGGAAATTTTTAATATATGTAAATATTCTTTTCACTTACACTCTGGAGTCTCTCACATGCTTAGTTCATCTTTTGGCCTGTTTACAACACTTCTGTTTCTTCATAAAACTAGTTTATTCTAGCATCACTACCTTATCTACCCTATTGTAAAGATGTGGCGCCTCAAGATTCCTCATTATCTATTTTAGCTTAGCTAATGTTTGACTTTTACTGCAAACTTGACTAGGCCTAGCAGATATATAATTATCTTTCGATGTCACATTTTTAAAGTGGAAGGGTATGTTCTTTCGGAATGGTATCAAAAGACAGGCACCTTTAGAACTGTAACTCATTTTGTCCTAAGTGTATAGAAAAGTAGGATAAATTGTCCCCTGAAGATCCTCAGTTCTCTCCATTGACTTCAGAGTAAGCCTAGGAGATAGCTTAGTCGATCTAACTTTTAGATGACTGAAGTGAGAAAGATAGGGTTATCCAAAGCATTTTAAAGTCAGCAGGAGTAGGTCCTTCATGCACTTGAACAAATAAACAAGTTTTTTGGTGCTATACTGTCTAAATGAAGAATCTGGTAGCCTGGAAGCCCTCTAGAGACAGAAGCCCAATGCGAAGACACTCCCATGGCCCTGGTTAAAGGGACCAGGTCAGTTAAGAGAAAAGTTGATATGACTTATCTCGCATGTTTCTACAGTGAGCAGTAGCATTCAGGATTAACATGGGTACAGCTCAGTCTTCTCTTTCCCAGGTTTAGACCGAGCCCTTTTTCTCAGTGTTGAGACATCTGCCTCAGTTTATTATTACTCACCAAACAAACCTGCTTCCTTGGGAGATGCAAGCTGAGACATGCACTGTAGGGTACATGCTTTAATTTATTGGTTAAAAATATTCACTTTGAAAATATTCTCCTCCTTTAAGAGTTATCTTAAATGTATTTTCTTTTCTTCTGGATGAGTTTCAAAGTGCTTTCTAAGCTTTGCTGCAGTCATACAGTTCTTTCCTATGGAGTCTGAATGTTAACTCACTGACATGGAGTATACTAAATATTCTTAGGAACAGAAGATATTTCGGCCTCTATCTTATTGATAAGGAAAGGGTTGTGAATCCTGATGATTACCAAACTATAGGCAACACAATCAGGAGACATAATTAGAAAAACAATGGATCCTTTCCCAGGAAATACCATAGAGCTCTCCAGTAGTCATAGCTATTCTGTTCAGGAGCCAGGTGCCCCAAAAGAGAATTTTCCAATCACAATTTTTCACAGCAAGCCCATAGCTGCACAGAACAGATATTTACACCAAACTATGGATCATCTGACGGGTTTTATTGTCAAGATTTGCATAAACCTTTTTCACCTTTAAGCCTGCAGCATGTTTGAAAATATTTTCATAATAATTAGCAACTTTATATGTGTCCCAAATTATACCCTAATTCTAATTAGATGTGTCATTAGAAAATCTAAATCTGTTAAATTATATTTTTGAGTTGATTAACTTTCACCTTCATATACCTGATTTAAAGGGAGAATCTAATTATAATCTCTTTCCTGATTCAAAGCTCTGAAATATTATATGCTTTTAAATTACTCACCAGGGAATGTGCACAGTGATGGTGTTGAATGGCATATTTCACAAGTGTTATACTTGCCATATAAATTATTATTAAATTACATTCCCTGGAGTGTATACGGTGACATCTGGGGTTGCTTCAGGCATTTGGAGTTCCATGTCTGTTACCAGATCACTATGGTTTCAGCCAGCTAGAGTAATACCATCTGTAAATTAATAAATGTCACCCTTCTGCGCTACTTCCTTTCATTCCACATTCATATCATGGCTTTCATAGTTTAATTTACTTGCTGCAAAAGTATCATATAAATACCTAAAAATTAACTGCTTTTCTGTTGTGTTTTTTTTTTTTTAATTTACAAATGCCTTAGAAGGAAGTCAAAGTTCTGTTTGCAATAATGTGCAGTTATAAAGCGATATTTTATTCTATCATTTTTTATAATATAGGGATTTTCTCATTTGTGTCATATTCCAAAGCAAGCTGTAAGCTGCTGATTGTCTGATGATTCACAGATAGATTTGCTTTCCTGGAAATAAGATAATTGACTACTTTTTTGATAGGAATCAAAGTTTCATAAGTGCTCTTTTTAACAAAAGGATAATTTTTAAGGAGAAAAAATGACAGGAGAGTAACAAGTTTCTTTGTGTAAATCTGACTTAAGGGGAATCCTACTTCACGTTTTAGAGGAAAAACTCTGTTGTTCCTTTAGAGAATGCATATTGTCATGCATTTTAATGAAACTTTACAGTATGTAGCTTCATATTTAAAGTATAATTTTAGCACAGACAAGATAAAATTCAGTTTTTACATAGAACATAGCAGAGAACAGGCTTAATACTGTAATAGAAGCACAAGGCAAAACCCACCTCTGTGCAAAAGCTTGCAGCCACACTTGTGCATTCAGTCTCTTCGTGCGCTTGTTCTGTACTGCATCTGGGCAAACGCAAGCCATCATTTCTATTTGTGCTGGAAGCTGCCACATGTCCATGTTATATGCTTAGGCTAAGTTATGATCTGGATGAACTTCAAGAACCCCAAAGGGGAGAGACTTCATACCCAAACTATTCCATAGTGTGGACCAAAGTACACAGTGCCCTGTAGGGTTGTCATTTCCCCATATCTAGCTGTAGGGTTGCCCCTGTACGTTTCACTTCCTGGAAATGTATCACGTAGCTAGAGCACCCTCCAGAGAAGACATTACCAGCATCTGCTGCAGAAGCAATGTCAAGTCCCATGGCTGAAGTCCACCCTGGCATAACTCTGGGCTTGAGGTGTTAGTTAAGGAAAAGCTAGGACAGCAAAACCATGAAGCCCTCTTCTGTGCTGTTTGCCTTCATGTCCTTTTCAAAAGAGCATTATATATAGATAAAATTTATACAGAAGATATAAATTAAATTATTTAATTATATTGGGGTGTCACATTGTGTATTGGGTGTAGGTGGCAACATGTTGTTAGCAGGGAGCTTCAAGGGTGACCTCTGTGAGTGCAGGGCACAACTGAGCCCCTCAGCCAGGGTGGTGGTGCTTCTGGGAAAATATATACAAGAAAGAACAAAAATGCTGCACAAGCAGAAGAGGAGGAAAAAATGAGGGAAAATCAGCAGGATGAACACCAAGGCAAGAGAAGAATGAGTGGGAGGAGGTGCTTCAAGTGCCAGTGTGGAGAACCACCTGCAGCCCATGGAGAAGACCATGATGGAGCAGGTTGTCACCCTGCAGCCCATGGATGACCACACTACAGCAGTTATCCATACTGCAGCACATGGAGGACCCCATGCTGGAGCAGGTGAATATTTCCTGAAGTAACTGCAGCCCATGGAGAGCCCACACTGGCACAGGGAAAAGTATGAGGAGAAAGGAGTGTCAGAAAGGAGTTGTTAAGGATTAACCACAAACTTCCATTCCCCATCACCCTGTGCTTCTCAGGTAAGCAGGAGGTATAGGTCACGAGTGAAGGACTAAAGCTGCACATAAGACAGAGAGGGGGGAAAGCATTGTTTTACAGAATCACAAAATGGTAGGGGCTGGAAGGAGATCATCTAGTCCAACCCCCTGCCAAAGCAGGTTCCCTGCAACACGTTGCACAGGAAAGCGTCCAGGCAGGTTT
>NW_010314252.1:0-4141 GCF_000700745.2 Antrostomus carolinensis
CCCGGCCACGCCGCGCGCCGGAGGTGAGAGGACGGGGGAAACTTGCCTTGGGAGGGAGAGGATGGGGTGCGGCCAAAAAGCTTTTAGCAGCGGAGAGCCCGGCTCTGCAGGGATAGGGGATGAGGCTGGGCGGGTTCGCAACCCCGATGTAGTGCGAGGGGTGACGAAATGCAGCGTGGCGGGCCCGGAACGGAGAGCTGCAGCACCCGGAGACCTCTGGTAAATGCACACAATATGGATAAGGGAGACCCTTCCCACTCCCTGCCATCACACACCCCCCCGGAGGTGGTCACTGAATCCTCACTTGGGAATTTTTCAGGAGCTTCTAGTTTTACTAGAAAAGCTTCTCGCCATTGCTCACTGCTCCCTCAAATCGAGTGGGACATCCAGCAGCAGCAGGGCAGGCAGGGAGCTGCAGGCCAAGGACACTCAGTGTCCGTGCACGGGAGGGACATTCCTGTCCAAACCAGTAAACACGCAGCTCTGGGGAAGCCGCCACTCTGCAAATACTGGCTAAAGGCAGAGGCGGGAAAGAGCAGTCTGAAAAGCAGCCAAAGTCCGTGGCCCTTTGAACTTGCATCATGCTGGCCAGGGGAACCAGCCAACTTTCAGTGCAAAGAGCCCTCTTAGTTGTGGCTGGGCAGTACAGCCAGGACTGGGTGTATGTGGTGCATATGTGAGTGTGTCTGTGTGTGTACCCCAAGAAGGTGTGTGTTTCTAGATTGAAGCAATGTGGGACATCAGTGCACATCTGCATATCGTTGAAAGGGATGGGGTTGCATGGTGCTGCAGCAAGAGCCCAGAGCACCACTAGTGGACCCAAAGCTCAGCAGCTCACCCACGGGCTGGGGAACCAGGTGCATGCGGCAACTTAAAACCCAGTGGGAAATCCCAATTAACAATGTCACTGCGGGGCGATGAACCTGTGCTTGGTATGCTGAACTAATACTTCAAAGAGAACAGGGAAGCTCAGGCAATTTGGACTCTGTGATGGTCCAAGGTAACCAGCACTGATGCAGTTGTGTGTTTGTACTGTAATGACACACACACACGCACACACACACACACACACAACTTTGCTCCAGAGCAAGAGAATTTGGGAATCCCTCTGACAAGAAGGACCTTTGCTTCCCCTAGCCAGTGTTTTTTGCTACCAGGCAACCTCTGTTGGTCCAGGCTGATGAACAGTGAACTGGTCGCAATACACGGGTGATATTATTATGATTATGTAGCAGTAAGAGTAAGGGATAAGCTTGCAACATAAATAGAAAAAGCAGGGAGTAGGAGGAGTCAAAATAGATAATTACACATAATTTGGCATGAGCAGTATTTTGCATATCCAGTATTTCACTTTGCCTTGCTATTGTTGTCAGGGTAGAGTGAACAGAAGGTGTAGTATGTAAGAAAAGGAGAAGAGATGGGAAAAAGGAAAAATAGACTAAATGCATGTAAAAGCTGCAAGAGAAGGAAAAGAGATAGAAAAAAGATTAGTGAAAAGAGAAGGAAAAAAAAGAAAGAATGAGGAAGGCACAAACAAGTGACAGAAAAAATAGTTTATGACTTTGGATGCCACGGTTATTTTGGCCAGCCATAGGATATGCATTTCAGTTTTTTAAAATCTAGGTGAAAAATATACCAGGTAGCGAGACATGGTGTATGGGGAAAGTAAACAAGACCAGTTGCTGGAGGCTGCCTTGTCCTGCACAGGTGCCACTATAATCGGTGTTGTCACCATCCTCATCTCACTGTTTTTTTTTTTTGCAAGGTGGCCTTCAATGTCCCTGTCATTGGTAGGACCATGCCTGGTGCTGCACAAACATGGGACACAAAATACTGCCTCCCGTAATTAACTTACTGCCTGAGCAGTTCAAAACTAGCAGTTTTTACACTGCTTGCAATTATCAAGGTTAACCTCCCTTTCTGCTACTGCCCCATCTCTCCTTGCCCCAACCTGCTGCCCTGGTGTCAAGAGGACCCAGAGTATTATGTTTGTATGGCATTTGGGTGCCTGCTTTGACCTGCTAGCCCATACCACAGACTTGCTGGCCACTTCAGAAAGTAACTTTCTATTTCTGCGTTTAGCTGCAGGATACACAAACAAACAGCTCTTCTGAAAAAGGTATGTATTCACGTCCAGACTCTGAGTTACTTCAGGTGCACATTATACAGACGATCATTTCAGTGGGCTGAAATCTGACTCCACAGTCATGGGGTTCAACATGGTTTTGGACTGAGATCCCTGAAAGTGGCTCCACTCAGTTTCCCTACTGCGAGGCTGATCGAATTTGTCAGCTATTGGATTTCATAAGTACAGTTCATTCATGGTAAGTCTTTGTTAGTATTCAGCAACCTGAGCTGGCTCTGGTGCATGCAGTAGAGCTTCCCTCAGGGCTAAAAAACTGTAAAGAGATGATTTCTCTATTCCACAGAATTTATCACTAAAATATAGCAAGATTACCTGCCTTGACATAGCTTATCTCACTACAGACCTTGTCCTTCTGTATAACAAAACAGATACCTGACCAGTTGTTCATCTACCCTCTGGTACTGGGCTACAGTATTCCCTCAATCCCTTTGACCCCTCCTAAAAATTGTGGTTTTAACTCAGCCGGTAGCCAAACACCATGCAGCTGCTCATTCACACTCTCCCAGCCCGGGGTGTAGGTGTCCTGGTTTTGCTAGGATAGAGTTAATTTTCTTTTTAGTAATTAGAATAGTAGTATTTTACTTTCAGTGTTTCAGTTCAGACATATCACGAGAAGAACTTTGATAACAATACTTGTGTTGCTGCAGCTTCAAGGCCACCGTGTTTTTGCTCCTTCACAGCTGCATTAGGACTGGGAGGGGGGAAGTGCAGTGAGGAGCAAAACCCAAAACTGGCATCTGGTTGTGCCAATGAAATATTCCATATCATATCACGTCATGTCAGTATATTAACCAGGGGTGACCGGAAGACGGGCACTTCTCTCGGGGATCGCTCGGGCTCACTCTTCCAGGGTTTCGGTTCAGGACCGTCTCGGCTCTGGGATCGTCAGCTGGCACAGGCTGGGAATTGGTCAGTGGGCAGTGAGCACTGCGTGTCACTCATTTGTATAGTCTGTTATCACTGTTGTTATCATTATCATTTTTTATTTTAATTAGTAAATAGTTTTTTTCTCAACCTGTGAGTCCTTGCCCTTCTTTCCAAATTCTCTCCCCTGCTCCCTGGGTGAGGGGGGGGAGGGAGGGTGATAGAGCAGGCTGTGTTTGGCTGCAAGCTGCAAGCAAAAGGGTGAATCCACCCAAACCACCACAGTAGGAAACAGAATTAGAGAGGAAATGGTAAGGAGACTCATGGGTTGAGTTAAGAAAAATTTAATAATTGAAAAAAAAAAAAAAGAGATAATAATAAAATACACAAATGAATGATGCACAGTGTAATTCCTCACCATCCGCTGGCCAAAAACTGAAAAAATGAATTATATCCCCATCAAAACCAGGACATTAAATTACATGGAAATAATTAAAGCACCCCACTCCATGCCCCTTGTAGCTCTGCACGGCTGACACTGTGTACAAACACATGTACATCTTCTGCAGCTCTTCTCCATTGTCCCGTCCTGCCCTCTAGCTCTGACCTACTCTTCCCTGCTCCTTTTCTTCCTTTACCTTTTTCCCTTTCCCCATGTCCAGGCTCATATCCCACTACGAGATTCACACAACTAACTCATGGCTCACGCTTCCTTTGCACTGGATATCTTTCTCCAATGTCTCGTGTGTGGAACAATGTCTTCTGATCTCTGACCTCTTGGATGCAGCACAAAAGGCCTTACTAAAGGACATATCCCTGAGATGCTGTGCTGTGCCCCAGCCCTCTCTGGTCCCATGTCTGGCATCCAAAGAGCAGATTCAGGAGAACATCTGATCTCTGGTCACATGGAGTGAGCCCTGATGGGAGACCCACCTGAGGCTGAACACGCACGCAGTGGTGGGAATGGACAGGGGGAGGCTGAAGTGAAGATGATGCGTTGACACACTGAAGTGAAAACAGCGGCTGCTGTTAATCAGGAGGAGGAAGGCTGTTAGTTCAAAGTGTGCCGATTGTCCATGTTTGGTGCAGATAGAAACAATATGCTGGAGAGCCACTACGCGCCGCAGTGGG
>NW_010314252.1:4183-42230 GCF_000700745.2 Antrostomus carolinensis
CAGGGGTGGGTGGGGGGTGTGTAGGGAGAACGCCCCCTTGGCACGGTGTCGGGGGAGGGAGCAAGGGAAGGGGGGGGAAGGGGATGGCTTTCCCTCTCTTACTTCACTTTAAATACCTTTGCAGAGAGCTCTGGCCACTGTAGTAAGGTCAGAAAGCTTCACCTGCAGTGACAAAGGGGCCTCCTTGTGTGGCTATCGCTGCCTCTGCAACATGGATGCACAGCACTGCAAAATGAATGGAGACTCTTTCCAGGTAAGTGATGGGGTCTGTGTGCCTGCTCTTCACAGGAGGGGCTGTGGCTGCCTCCCCCTTGCCCTCCCCATGCTTGCAAATCTTGTCCCCTGCTCTCTGCGAGGCAGTGTGACCCAAAATGAGAGGAAACAACATATCTGTCTCAATGCTTTTCGGTACCTGGTTGCCACCGTTCTCCCTTTTGGCAGCTGGCACACCTGTCTGTTGTTAATTGTTCTCACAAAAGTGCAGTGAGAATTAAAACGAACATTGTAACAGTATCCTTGCATATGCGGCAAGTGGAAGAAGCAGAGACAAAGACCAGCAGCTAATTAGAGGTCTTAAATCTGTGTGATGAAAGCAAGCTGTCTTCTTCTGTTAAAGCAAAGCAGCTGAAGCTATGTACTCTTCTGGTGGAGTTATTTGTTAAATTTTGGGACTCTGATGTCCCCTTTTTTAATGTTTACTGACTTTGAACCCTTTGCTTTGGGAAATACAGGCAAGTCCCGAAGCCTGTGCCTTTCGATTACAGGCACTATAGTTACTGTAGGGGCAAGTGACATAACCTGAGACCAGTATGCTTAATTGTTAGGACCAATTCTGCATGTGCGTGTCCTGTACAATACTGCTGAAGCCAGAGACAAGCTGCAGAAGGTGCACAAAAAGGGCTTCAGGTTCTACAAGCCTTTTTAAGAGTGGAGCAATCAAGGAAGCCTGGTTTCTACTGCTTTCTGTGCTGAGGCTGGACTCCCACAGCAATTCTCTAGGGTCTCACCTTGCTACTTTTCCAAGTTGCACAATTCCTTGGTCCCAATGGCATCTATGGGAGCTGAGCATCTAAATGCATTAAGAAATCTGACTTGGAAACTAGTTCGATTAGGAATCTTATCTACTTTGAAATATTTTTTCTTTCTCCCCCCCCCCCCACCCCAATCTGTATATCTAGTAAGTCTAGAATTAGAATTTATGACACAGAGATGAATTTTTTCTCTGACTGAAACTGTAAGCAAAACTTCCTCTGGCTTTAACAGTGTTGGAATTCACTCTGAAGGGCTTTGACTAACCAGCTCAGGAATGGATTAGAAGGCTGATAGGTCTGCATTATTGCTGCCATGTGTGTCAGAAAGGCAATATCAATCTATGTGCAAAGTGGTTAACTAAAAATGCAGATTTGCATTGCTCTTAGGTAAACCTATCCTTGCACCTACACATTACCTATCTTTGAGATTGTACTAGGTCCAGAAATTGATGTTCCTGTTCATGTTCTTATTTCACTTCCTGAAAAAAAAAAAAAAAAAGAAGGAGCTGGAAGCAAATTAGAGCTTAACTTATTCCACACTACATTTGTAAATTACATACATGTCATATAGGCAATATTTCAATGACAGTGAAACAATTTCTTCATCTCTTAATCATAATCACAGTAATAACAGAATGGTAGAACTATCCCAAAGTTTTCCTGTGTGGTTGCTTAAGGGGTAAATGGGTTTAATTAGCCAGTTGCTACATCGCTCCTGACTAATTTTCCTCTTGGTCCCCACCATGTAAGAGCTGGGCTGGGTCCATGGCTGGGTGAGGACCCAGGAGGCACAGAGATGCTGTGGAAAGTGTCACAGTTGAACAACCGACAGTCTTCCCTCTGGTGCATAAAACCAGTGTTTCTATTACAGTTTCCACTAGAGGTTCCCCATAAAGGTGGAAAACATTTGTATAACATTTGCAACTTTTGGAAATAAAGCCAGACAGAAAAATCTGTTGCCAGTCTCTGGCGAGGGATTGTCAGGTTAGCAGCAGCCTCAGAGGCAGTCGAAAGAATCATCAATTATTTACTTTGCAAAAGAATGCAGTTCCTTACAACATTGTCTCAGAAAATGTAGTCCCACCAAGAACTTTATGGCTTCAGGGCAGCTGGATTTGATTATCAGTTTGTCTGCCACAAAGACTGTCTTTTCTAAGGGCAATATTTGGGAACTGGGACTCTTTATACTTTGATTTATATGTTAAATTAAGCAATAGCTATAATGAGGACAGGCTCTGACTGAAAATACAGATCTTCATAAAGAAAAATTCAGTGGATACCTTGAGTCAAATTTTGGCCCAGGGCTGGTTGCATCAGTACCCATCTGTGCTGCAGATGTCTGGTGTGATCCTTGAAATACCAACCAGGGACAATTTGTTCAAGGCCAGTAGATGTTAAAAAACCCCAAACAAATAAGGCATTAATGTAACTTCCAAAGGTTTGTGATAGTTGTACATCAAATTTTGGGGAGATCATATAGCGGCCTTCCAATACCTGAAGGGGCTACAAGAAAGCTGGGGAGGGACTTTTTACAAAGGCAGGTAGTGATAGAACAAGGGGAAATGGCTTTAAACTGGAAGAAGGTAGGTTTATATTAGACATTAGGAAGAAATTCTTTACTGTGAGGGTGGTCAGACACTGGAACAGGTTGCCCAAGGAAGTTGTGGATGCCCCCTCCCTGGATGTGTTCAAGGCCAGGTTGGATGAGGCTTTGAGCAACCTGGTCTAGTGGAAGGTGTCCCTGCTGATGGCAGGGGGGTTGGAACTAGATGATCTTTAAGGTCCCTTCCAACCCAAACCATTATATGATTCTATGATTCTATGAAATTTACTCTGACATCAGAAAAATTAAGTGATTCTGGAAATCTCAGCAGGCACTTACCTGCCATGTCAAGCATCCAGATAATTTTGAAAATCTGGCCCCACTCTGGGACTCAGTTTCCTATTTCTGAAATAGTGAAATAGCTCTTTCCTACTTAACAAGTTGGTTTTGTTTTGTTTTGTTTTGTTTTGTTTTTTTCAAAAAGAAACACATGTCCTGAGACATACTAAGATATTCTGCTAATGAGAAATGTGAAAATAATTAGAATAAATATTCTTCTTGCTTGGGAAAATCAGTGGAAAATCAATAAGAGAAAGGGAACAAACATAAATGAAAACACATCCTGCTCTAATTGAGTCTTTACTCACTGTGGGATTTAGAGAAGACCTAAAGGTTTGCTATAACATTCTTTTTTTTGTTTGTTTGTTTCTTGTTGTTATTTTGTTTTTGAACCACCTTCCATATCCCTGTTGTGAATACCACCTCTCCTGGAGCTACCTGGAAGGTACAAGCAGACTTGAAGGGAGACACGAGCTCTGCACAGAGCTTATCCACATTTCTCTGCTTAATCTTCAGTGTTAATGAGAAGAAAGCCTGAAGGAAGGTCTTTTCACTGTAGCTGAATCCAAAGTGCACAAATGTTTCCAGTCATCCCTGAGCTTGATACACGTGAAAGACAAAGCAAGGCAGAGATGATATTAGACTATTTTCAAGTCCTTATTGACTATGTTGCTCTCACTTGGGCCCTGGTTAGAGAGAAAGAATTTGTGTCTCTGCCATCATAAATCAGAGCAGCCCCAGAGCCACTCTAGGTCTGGCAGCAACAGTTGCCTTGATTCCCACTTAAAGCAACTCTGTGCTCTCTTTACACTGCTGATGCCATCAAAAAGGGAAATGGAACAAAACAAAATTGACTCCTAGGGCAAATGTAAATCTCTTTGTTTGTTTGTCTTCTTTTCTTTCAGGAATCTATGTACATTGAAGAGTCCTCAAATAAAAATGGTGTGATTTCTTTGATTTTCTCTCTGAAAGAAGAAGTTGGGGCATTGGCTAAAGTTCTGCGCACATTTGAGGTAAATATTTTCCTGCAAGTGACCTGACCAGGATTTTATATTTTTGCATTGCAGCAATATTTGCTCAGGGTATTTGTGGTCATGTTTGCGATTCCATTCTATTGCCACAATAGGGGAAAGCAACATGCATTTTTTTTTTCCTGTGATTAAAATCCCTTAAAGTCTTGGAGCAGAAGTAGCCTTTTTAGGTTAAAATTTTATTTCAAACTTTTAAATTAAAACCTCTACTTTTAATTGATATGATGGTGGAAAAAATGCATTTTCTCCATTTAAGAAGGAAATATTCCACTGTAACAGCTTGAGTAAGAGCTAAAAGTGAATTGAGCCATAACCTGAGATTGATGTCTGAGTGTGTATATGTACGTGTATATATATAGACAGGCAGATATAACCTGAGCCATGTGACTCACAGTGCATATGTGGCATGAAGTATTTCTACTGAGGTCAGCTACTGTCCTTTTGTCCACGTCAGTAAATAAATAAGCCCATCATCTCTTACCAGTGGTACTTCTACAGAAGGGGGCAGAGTATACATACAAAACAGCATCAAAATTACAGTGCTTTGTTTACACCAAAGGGACTCAGCAACTTCTACTGACTGATTTGGAAAGCTTTTGGGGAAACAAAGAGCCATTTACTTTTCAGGACATTGTTTGCCTATTTATTCTTGCAGAAATATTTCCTGTATGTCATGGATGCTCTCTAGAAAGCACGAAATTCTTGAAATTTAGGGTGGTTGTGTTGCAACACGCACAGCTGTGTACTCTGTGCTCCCAAGTGAATATACTGTTATATTGGCTTTGTGACTTTTTTTTTAGAGCATCATCATGTAATAGTTGTACCTGAAAGCAGCTCTTTCTACAGAACACTGTAAAAAGCTGTGGCCTGCATGCTTTCCACTCATAAACTGAACTGACTAGGAAATTAAAGGTTTGTGTCATATTAGTACAAATAAAAAATAGTTAGGATTTATAGGACATATCTGATTTATTAAGATGAAGGAAAATTCATACCAACAATAGCAGAGCTAATATAAATCTGTGAATTTACCACTGTAATACAGCTCTACAGAATGTCCGTATGTTGGTGGTGTGCATGTCTGCAAATGAATTAAGGAGTCTGCTGATATTCTCTGGTTAAATGTACTTCTGTCTACTAACCAAATTGCTGTCAGCTCTAAAGGAAAATCTGCAAGAGAGCTAGTATAGGAAAGAGAGAAGTAGCCACTTCTGAGATGTGACTCTTGCCCCAAAGCAGGTACCTAAACTAGACCAAATGAATCATGGTTTTCCCCAGTGACCCTGATGGCAACTGAGGGGACGGGGCTTAGCTAAAGATTTCTGCATTGGTGGCTGGATGGTTTCCCATCCCATTGAAGCCAATTCTTTCTGTGCAAACTTGCAGTCTCCCTCAGCACCAAGGCTTGACAAGAAACTTGCCACAGGTGCTCTTATATCAGTTTTGCTTGCTGTTGGCAATGTATCAGGGAGAGAGATGGGTGTCTGGAGGAAAAGGATTTAATGGTACAAGCCTGACCTGCAAGCTTCATCTCCTCAGGGCTATCATTAGTGAATTCAAGAGCATTGGGGTGTGTAAACCAGAGCAGCCCTTGGGCTGCTCTAACTCAGTGCAAAGGACCTCAGTCTGTGTATGGCAATGTAAGACTCATACGCATGCATGGCTGAGATAACCTCCACCCTTTTTCACCTGGGCCATAACCATGATGCTTCAGAGACACAGACTTTGTGCTCAGTGACATCCGCAGCAGGCAAGGAAGGTGGCGATATGCAGGTGAAGGATGGGAACAAGGAGGAAGACCTGGGGAGGATTTTTTTTCCCCTTGTATCCCTTCCGTGCTTTAATAAAATCAACTGTGAGATGCAAACTAGCTACAGGAATTAGTTCAGACTCTCAGTTGGTGGGCTCTTCTGGGAAGGAAGACACCTCCCTTTGTCCCCAGGGTTTCTGTGGCTGACTCAGCACTGGCCTGGGAAAATGCAGTGTGTTTGTCTCAGAAGGGCAGCACAGGGAGGACATGTGAGGATGTCTGTTCTGGCTGTTGTTGCCTCATGCAACCACATGAAGTAGGAAAAAGGAAAACACAAACCCCACAAAATATGATCAGACTGTTCCCCAAAGTGGATGTAGCACTGCAGCTGTTGACCCCCATGGAGGGCCAGACCTTGTGTGGCCACTGGTGCTGATGGCCATGCGTGGTACATTTGTAACCGCTCTGATCCTTGCTGAGACTGAGGACTGCCCAGGCTGCCGGGGTCTCTCCAGGCACTTGTGCGTGGGAATGCAGGCGGAGAGCACAGCTCAACCCTCTCCCCCTCCCAGTTTACGCTTGAGAGTGGTTGATGGACAGTGCCTCCAGCACCGGCTTTGAGGATTTTACCTCTTTTGTAACCAAATTATAAAAATACTCCGGTACACAAGGCAGGGAGGAGGAGGGTTAAGAGAGCTGTGAATCTGAAAGTCTTGAAAACAAATCCTCTCTCAAAACAGCGAAGAAATTGTGGAAGCAAGATCCAGACTGAGACACAGGGAATTGAGGGGATACTTAAAGAAAGAAGAGATCTTATGGTGCTATCAGCAGCTAGACTGCCTTTCTGTAAAGGAAGTGTTTGTGTGGGCCTGGGGAGGTTTCCCAGGCTTTTTCATTCTCTCCTTGGTTTAAGAGCTGGAAAAGAAAAATTCTATTACTCTGGGAGAGCTGTTCTGTCACTCTTGTGTCCCTGCCTGGGAACAGCTCCTCACCCACAGGTTTATGTCATGCCCATTTCCTACTTCTGCACTGGGGTAAAAACTTGCCAGGCATTAGCCCCCACCACATCTTGATCTCCATGGTGAGCAAGAGCCCAAAGGGAGCTGCACTGTGCTCCTGCCTGGCCCTGAACCTGGATAACAGGAGGTCCAGGACTGCTGGCTTATCAAGCACCACAGCTGCTTCCCAGTCCAGACATAATCTGCATTCATCCAGGAGGCAAATCTCCCAGGGAAGGAAGAAGTGTCCAAACACAGCCTAGATGTACTGAGTAAGCCCTCATTGTGAGTCAGGATGGATTGAAGGTTGGGGAGCTTCATATCCAGGTAACTGAAGGCACAAGGCCAATGGCTACAGAGAGAGTGCTCACGGCACATAATTACGTCCTGTAACTGAGACACCAAGTTTAAGAGAATTTCAGTGTGTTTTGGGGAAACATTAAGGTTTGTCCTACTCAAACATCCCTCAGGATTGCTCATGCAGTCGACAGAGTGCTGCATGTTCTCATGTTTGTCTTTTTGCTCAAAGAGTCAAACTCTTGATTTCTGTTCAGGTCCCAGTTGTGGCCACAGTGACAACTGTTGTTTTTGCTATGTAGCTTAAAGGATTTTTTCCGAGGAATGTCCTCTATGTGTTCAGCTCCTTATGTCTGCTGGCTTTATGTGCAAAATATGCTTGGTTATATCCACTTTTTTTCTTATGTTTGCTCTTGATTTATATTCTCTCTAATGTGTTGGGCCAATCCACAATCCAAAAAGAGCAAACAGTCTGTATGAAAGAAGGCCTGGACCCTCAGAAGGGCAGACACATATTTAAAGAAAGACTATACGGCTTTTTAAGCTGAAAGCACTTCTATCTCTAAAAGCAAACCCAGAGTATGTCTATGGAAGGGTTTAGCATCCACTTTGGGTGGGAGAAGAGTCCTTTCCTGGTCTCACACACAAAAATAAGCAGCACTCAAGAAGACCTCCCCAAACAACAGGCCTCATCAGTCTCCTGAGCTCTTCTGACTCCTGGCTCTTGTTCCTCCTGTTTTGCAAATCCTTGCCTGGCTGTGTGAATCTGCTCCTTCTGGTCTGCTCTGCATCCAGAGTGCCCTGTACCACTGTTGACAGCAAAGTCCCTGCAGTCCCTTCTTCACCTCCCCTGTGGAGAGGCAGTGTCTGCAGGGCCAGGCTCACAGTCCTATATGCTATATGCTGTAATGTAATAACAGTTCAAACACACTCAGTAATAGGCAGATTATTAAAATTGAATCCAATTTGCCTCCATATGAGCTACTCTGCATGTATATTGTGATGTGGTAGAGATTTACTTTCTGCCTACCAAACTTTGCACTTGAAAAGCCTATTTGTCCATAATCTTTTTCTGTCTTAGAGTGCATACAGCTTCCTGATGGGTTCTGCTTGGGCAATGCCTCTGTCCTCATTGCAGGCTTGAGGGTGGCCATAGAGACAGCATAAACTTACCAGCAGAGTCTTAGCATCAACTTCATTTTGATAGGACTCACTGTACACTAAGGCACTGCTTGGTGCAGCCATATGCTGTTTATTTGTGTCATGCTATTACAGAAGATGATAACTAGGAAGACGACACTCAAATACCTTAGTTTGAAAGAGAACATCACACATAAGTAAAATATCATGCTTAAAATCAGAAAGACAGAACAGTTATTGTGAAATTATGATTTATTTTTTGATTCACTGGACACACTGAAAAGTTACAGAGTGTAAGTCCAGGTCACAAAAAGACAGAAATCTTCTAGGCTTCTTATCTGAATTTGAAAAACAAAGCAAAGCATTTTGGCTTAGACCAAGTGTTGCACTTGATGGGTGTGTTTATTTTCCTCCGTAGTTATAAAAACCTATTGAAATTGATATAACTTTTTTAAAAGAATAACAAAGTCCATTCTGAAAGAAAGAAAAGAAAAAGCTATCTCCCCTCAAAGACTGTCATTTCATCATTAAAAATGTCAGAACTAAACATTTCAATATGCAAAAAGGATTGCTCTCAGTTTTAACTGAGGTTTTTCCATGTGAATTTGTGAATACATTAATCTCCTCTGAAGTTATTTTCCTGATGGATTTACAAGTAGTAGAGGACAGGTCAGCTGTAGTATGTAGCAAACATTGGGTTTGAATATATTACAAGTTTGCCCAACCCATTCTTAGAGAGGAGCCTTCTATCTTCTCTTCACTGATGTGACCTTCCCAAATACAGAGCAGGACTTCAGTCCAGCCATCAGTGGTGTTACTTACACTGAATAGGGCTCTAGCTCCAAAGAAGCCCAATTGATTTGCACTAAGTAGTACTCCTTCTCCTAGAGTAAGTTACTGCTCCATGTGTGGACAGGATGGGAGTAACGGACTGTACTAAGTCAGACCCTGCACTTTCAGGGCCAGCAAAGATGACTGTGCTCTTTTTCTGTTTAGGAGCTTACGTTATTCAACAGAAAGTCCAAAGTGTCTGTTATCTCTTTGTCCCTTGGGAAGATATTGGCTCTGCAGTGTTTTGGGTTGTTTCCAAATCAGGAGAAGCAAGCGGTCACTTTGACCAGGGGGTGTGTTGGAGGTGTCTGCAGTGATAGGTGAACAAGCCAGGCATGCCTCTACCGAGAGACTTGTTTTTTCATCATAGTGTGTGTATGCACAGCTACAATCATTTTATTACACCTGAACTCACTGCTCCAAATATGTGTCCTCAGTCTGAACTCTCCTCTTTCCATGGCCAGGAGACCAGGACTCCTTGATCTAGTAAACCAATATGAGTATAAAGAGAGGAGTGGCCTCTTGCTAGGCGCTTTTGCAGTGCCACAGGCTGTCACATATGCTTTTTGGTTTGTCTTGCTCCATGTTTTGTGGCTAAGTTGTGCTGAACACCTCATACAAAATTTTAGGGTTGGAGCAGAAGTGCTGAGTGATGAACACAGGGGTTGTTCCAGGGCCAGCTGCCCTCCAGGGGCCAGCTCTAGGACCCTTTGCCTCTGTGAGCTTGTCATGCGTGGGACATCCTAATAGATGAGAAGAAGATGGTGAAGTACAGTCTTCAGCTGAGAAGCAGGCCCTCGGACAGTAAAGCTGAACTAGATGGCTGCCTTTGCCTTCACTTTGAAAAACCATGGCTGAAGGCATCACAGTAACTTCCTAACTCCCCTGATCTCCTGTGAAAATTAGGCAGTGAGTTTCTACTTTTGCTTTTGAAAGTGTCCTGCTTCAGGAAGCCCTGAACTAGCTTGTGGCAAGGATTAAAAGAACATAGCCTTAAAAAAAAAAAAAAAAATCAGGAAAGAGCAAGTATATCCTTCTTTTGGGAGATTCCACCTAAGTTCTCACTGAATGTTGATTAGTGTCACCGTAGGGCTGTCGACAGTTCTTCATCTGGTAACAATGTGCGATGTCCTGATGAAGCCAAACTTGCTTAATGACAACAGTCATGAAAACAAGCTGCAGACTGATTTCACAGCTGTACTTAGTTTTAGCAGCCATAAACAGGAGCATTTAGTAATGTGTAAACAGAAGGACATGTGAATGCCATGGGAAGTAATAGCCCGTAACATTCCCAGAAATTATCCATCCCCACTGAAAACTTCCCCATGTAGCTATGAAAACACAACTTTTATTTTCCAATGAACAGGTCATTAAACTCTCTGAGGGTGGGACTAAGTTCTCTTGCTGCTGACCTCTGCAAGGCTGATGATGTAGTGTAACACCAGGCTGGTTGTGCCCTGGTGTGGGGCAGCTGCAGCACAGGAGATGATCAGTCAGGATGGCATAAATGGAATAACTTGGGGAAGAGCCTGGACCCTCTTCATAGCCTCTGAGGTGGAGCCAAGGCTGAGATCCAGCATTGTGGGGTAAGTCAGACAGGGAGATGGGCAATCTCCTCTTTCATCCACCGTTGCCTCTGTTGTAAATTGACATCTGTATTGCCAACTCCTGTAATTCAAAAATTATGACTTATACAAAATGGACTTAGTTCTAACTTGATTTTTGAGCTCCGAGAACATGTCTTGAGACTTCTTTCTCTAATGGGGAGTGACAGAAATACAGTTAAATTGGATATTCAAATAATGAAAGCTGAGAACTTTCTTCCCAGGAGTGCAGGTTTTAAGAAAAAATCCAATAAATTTGGTTCTGATAACTTCAAGGGATCTGGCAATACTGTACCCCTATGGTCTCCACCAGGTGTTACACTTAATGCTACTTCAGTCCTCAAGGCAAAATCTGTTCTCAATTGTTAATGCTTGCTAAAAAGTATTTTAGAAATGGCTTAGTACACTGCTTTGAAGTAAATCTAAGGTGAGCGGCTATCCCTGCTCTACCAACAAGGAAGAACTCCAGCAGATATGTGGTTGTATGATAGGGTGTGTCTATGTAGGAAAGACTCAACATCTATGCTGGTCATAAACCTGAGAAGTAGGGAAGCACCAACCTGCTACAGGTTCTTTGCAGCTATAATGGGGTGAATTCAGCAAAGGCACATCTAATCTCATAAACCCTGGGCTCATCTGCTTCCTATAAATCAGCTCTAAATAGGAAAGGTAGAAGAGACCAATGTTAATAGTTCAGGTGTGAATCCAGCCTCAAACATGTGACAGCCTAGATCTTCTAAAACCAGTCAGGTTAAGAGTTAGGTTCCATCAGCAAAAAAAAAAGCTCAGAATTCATGAAATCACATAAAAGAAATCCAGAATTTTTATTAGCTGTTCTTTAAGGGCATACATTACCAAGATTTCAAGCTCTACTAAAAAACACAGATAAATTAAAAACTGCTCAAAATAAAAAACTGAACAAAAAATTACCCCCATTCTCCTTTCTCAGGTAACTTTGTCTTTGAAGTTGGAATTTTAAATAAGGCATTGACTACTGTGAGAGACCTGATGTAACTGCAAGATTTGGCAATACTGAGGATACAAAAATGTTTTGAACAATATAAAACTGTGAAGAATAAACACTAGATGGAGTAGTTGGACTAGAATGAAATTGAGATTTGTAAAGCCACTCTAGTAATAGAGCCACTGTAAATATTTTGAAATCAAAGGCTTAGTAGCAAGGCACAGCATATGAGAACATTTTTCTCCAGGAGTGCTAGTTCAAGGAGTTGGATAAATGCTGCTGACTTCTTGCTTTAAAAACAGTCACCAGAAGGGTACTCCCTTCAGCTTCTCTGCTGTGAGTTCCTGAAGCCTCAGCACGAAGAGGTAACAGGTTGGCTCTGTGCATTGGTTAACTGCTGGTAGCCCTCAAATAAACAGCAAACCATCTTCACACTCCGTGGGAAAACTCTTCTGCTTATCTCAAGTGTAAGAAAGGAGATGACTCTCCATAAGCTCATTCTTCCCTCTCCTTTTTTTTTTTTTTTTTCTTTGTCCCCACTCTCTTAGGTTGTGATGAGAGTCTGTGAGGCATTGATGCTCCTGCTGCCTTAAGCATGCTTTGTGCCCACCTTGCAGCTTGTCTCTTCATTCCCAAACCGCACATCATCTCCTCCTTTCTGTGGGCACTGCTGTTTGTGCAGCTGTGCCCTGAGCCAGGCTGCATAGTTGGTACAGCAGAAAAGTCACCTGGCTAAAAAAAAAAAAAAAAAAAAAAAAACAAGGAAAGATACAGTTGAGGAACCTGTGTGACCTCTGAAACAGCTCTGCTATCTCTAGGGGAGGGATGCTGAGGCAGGGACGAACACTTGTGGTTAGGGGAGGGAAACAGGGAATAATAGCCACCGAAGAGAAGTCCATGCTACGCAGCCTCTGCAAGTTGTGGAAAACCCAGTCAGGGCCTGGGACCTGATTCCCCCATGAATCTACACAGACAGAATATAACACCCTGACACATCAGTGCAAGGTGAGACTAAAGCAGCACCTCAGTGTGCCTGAGCCAAGCCTTTGACAGGGGAGGTTTTACACCCATTCTCCACCTTTGTGAGCGGCTGGGCAGAGCAGGTGAATGGCCCTGGGCTCTGGGTGCCAGCCCCACCTTGCCACACTCCTCTCCACGGCGTGGCTGTGGCAAAGGGGCCAGCAGCCCCTTCGCCTGCTCTCTGTCAAAAGCTTTCCAGCCCCGAGTCATCTGAACTTCCAGCTCCGGGCTGCCCCACCTCCCACCTCCCAGCTCCTCACCAAGCGGAGGGTACAATGTGCTGTCTGTTTGTGAAACGGGGCTTTGGAGGCCTAAAACAAATTGTCCTCAGGGCCCAGGACAGTGGCAGCCTTTCTGTCCCCCAGACGGCCCCACGAGGACAGCATCTCTCAAGAGCAGCAGTTGGTGAATGCGCTTTTGACCTTTTCAACTTATTGTATTGGTATCTAGCCAAACAATTTAAGTTCATCTGTAGCGTGCGACACTCAGGAAACAGAGGAATGACATGCATGCTGTTTCCTACCAAGTAATAAACTGCCTTTTGTGGTGGAGTGAATGAGGCCTTTGCCGTTGATGGCCACATGCCCCTCTGTGCTGTACAAGCACTGAGAGGGCAAAGAAAACCTTAAATGGCTTGAGAAGCTCAAACTAGAGGGAGGTACAGGAAAAAAAAGCTTCCCTCTTTCTTCCCTGTAGGTCACAAGTAGGTCCTTGCGGCATTTCTTCGTGTATGAAATCCTGACCCCACTGCAGCAGGGGGTTTGACACTCACACCAGTGGGGCTATTATTCCACTCCATCTAGTTTGGGGTCTTAAGCCTGAAAGCAGCAAAGCAAAAGCTTCTCCAGGCCTGCTGAGTACCGTGTGTCAGCTCCTCTGACTCTTCTGTGAATGATCTTCTGGCCCAAATTTCCTCCAGGTGTTTGTTTATTCCTCCTCCAGGGGACAGAAGCCCAGACCTGGGCTTGGTGTGCAAAGGCTGCGGCTCCAGTGTGAGCCTGACAGGAAGGTCAGGTGGTAAAGTCAGCGCCAACTCACATCTGTTCAAAGAGTTTTTCTCAAAAAAACCCAAAGTAGTATTTTCATATTCAAATTACAGTGTTCAGGAAAACATTCAAGTTCAGCTAAACTGAGATAAGTTTTCCTGGACTTGTGTTTAAGTGACTGGAAAAATAGGATTTTCAGCTACTTCTTGCTTTACACATTGACATGGTGGCATGTCTGAGGTCAGGTACCCACTGGCCATAGTTACCAAGACTATAGTTGCCAATGATCCCTTTCTTCAGAGATAGAAGGCACTGCTGCTGGTCAGTGAAGATATTTGGTGAGACAGGATTTGAATTTCTCTGCTAAAGAAAAAAATTATTTGCTGTGAGAGTGATCAGACTCTGGAGCATTTGCCCAGAGAGGTTGTGGAGTCTCCATCTTTGGACAAACTCAAAACTCAAGGGGACATGGTCCTGAGCAATCCGCTCTAGCGGACCCTGCCTGAGCAGACTGTTGGACTAGTGATCTCCAGAGGCCCCATCCAACCTCAGCAACTCAGTGATTCTGTGATATTGTGATTCTGTGATTTAAAACACACATGTTCTTATTTGCACAAACCTGGACTGCCTTGCTGGTGCAGATCCACATTTGCCATTGGATCGCTGCCCAATACCTGCTCACAGCCCTGGAAACTGTGCAGATGGCTTTGCAGGTGACTGTGCACTGTCTTGGCAGAAGCTTATCTCACAGGGTACCCAGGTGCTTGCTCTTCCAACCTACTTTCAAAATGCTTATAAATACAGCATTCACTTTCTCATTAGAGGGTTCTCTACAGGTGAAACGCCTACTTCCAGCCTTGATCTTGGGGAAATGTTCTTGTCCATGCCGACAAGCTCCATTGTGGACTTGCAGTACTGGAGCCACCATTTACAATACAAACCCTGTTTACAACTTGCATCTTGCTTCCACCTTTTTCAAAGGTTATGTAGTGCATAGTCTTTATGTTGGTGCTCTGCACAAGGGTGAATCCTGAATTCTCGTTCTTCCTTTTTAGCCCTCTCCTTGTTGTGAAAGTCCTCAGTCCAGTGGCCACCAAAAACAAGTCTCTGCTTTTGAGTTATTTGGATTGTGTAGTATGGGTTGTTGACTGACATATGAATTTTAGCTAGTCTTTATGTAATATTTCTTCCCCCAAGCCCTGTGGGACCAAAATCTCTCTTTCTCATAGGAAAAAGGTATAAACCTGACCCATATTGAGTCGCGACCTTCCCGTCTCAACAAAGATGAGTATGAATTCTTCATTAACTTGGAAGGCAAGAATGTCCCAGCACTGGACAAGATCATCAAGTCCTTGAGAAATGATATCGGAGCAACTGTCCACGAGCTTTCACGAACAAAGAAGAAGGACACTGGTAAGGATACACTGACAGGGGTAACATTGACAAGGAATATTTACATCACATAAATATGTGACTTCTTTTTCCTCTAGCAAAAGTGTTCCTCATGGATCTGTAGGGCTGCATTGCCCTTCCTCTGCCTATTTTCTTATGTTGTAAGCTTTTTCATTTGGAGATTTTCTCTCAGTGTAAACTGCCATGCTCCATCTGTTGCTGTGCTTCTGACTAGGTCTCCTGGGAACTGATGTTACGGTGTTCTGTTGTCATCTGTCTTGTTGGTTGGCAGCGTTCACAGTCTCTTAAAACAGCATTGTTGTGGTGGCTTGTTACACTACTTGCAGAAATTAACAAGGATCAAAGGATGATTGGAGTTACAGTCTGAGGGATCAACTTGCAAATCCCTAAGAAATGGTGCAGGAAGTTGTCTATTTTCTACTCCCAGTCTCTGCCCTATTTTAAAATACGCAGCATTTATATACACAGCTTTGGGCAAGTCATGCAGGGTGACAACTTTTGTTCTTGATACACACCTGTAACATGAAGGAATATAAGGGATAAAGGTGGGATGCATACTACCATGTTTAATGCAGATAGATTAGCTCAACAAGCCAAATGACGTCCCCTGAATCTCTGACCACCATCCCATAGCCTTTGGATCACTGAGCACTGAAAGACACTGCAGAGCTTGTACAATTTTAGCCTTTTCCTATGTTTTCTGCCCACATGAAAACTTAGAAGAAGAGAGACGAGGATCTCCATGTGGAATGCACTACATCTGTCTAGTTACTATCTGCCCTTATTCAAAAAACCCACATAAAATTGATCACAGTTTAAAAGGGCAAACACTTCCAGCAAAATCTGCAGCCACACGCATGGACTTGGCTTGTACAAGGTAGATCAATTCCCCTGAAAAATCCAGGCCTTGATCTGCCTCCTTTTCCCTCCTACCTTGTCGTTCCTACCCAGTCTCTGTTCAGTACGCAGCAGAGTCAAGCCTCTACAGCGCCATTTTGTGGAAAAATGTCACCCATTGAAGACCAACTTTTGCCTTCCTAAGGAAGGATGACTCCCTGGAGTTTCCAGGGAGGCCACCAATGGGGTGTCCTGGAGACCTTTACAGTGCCTGTGCATTATGCATCCCAGCTGGGGGACTACCTTATTTTGAACACTTCTCTGAGAGAGCACTCAGATGAAAAGCAGCTGTATTTTAACTTTTAAGTGATACACAGAGCCTATGAACCCAGTCAGACCTTGCCATCTTGTATAGCGAGGCCATTCAGAGTCAGTCCATACAGAGCCAGCAGTGGCAGGTAGGTATGTTACAATTGTGATATAGGGCATCTTAAAAATAGATGTAAAATTTTAAATCAGAAGATGGGGAGGAAAGTCTTGCAAGGGGTTATGTAGTCTGTGGCCTGGCAAAAGGCAGGACCATCTAAACCACCATCTGCCCTGAGCAGTGGAGATCTCCTGGCTCTGCACTGCAGGTCTGCCCTGCTCTGACCAGTCTCACTTGCTGCACTGAGAGCTCATGACTTCTCCCCCTACCTGCCTTGAACACTGGGAACAGAAGACACTTCTCTTTAGATCAGCTTTTTCAGTCTCTGGTGACAGTATCCTGCCCAACCTCAGCCTTCCCTTCTCATGAAGCCTGGTTCTGGGCTCATGGCCAGTCTTGTTGCTCTTCTCTGGAGTGTCTCCAGTAGATTAGATAAAACTTAAATGGAACTGTGGTCTATAAGGGCTCTATTGCTCTGTTGAACAATTAATTAACTATTTATTAAATCAATTGTTGCTCATTTGCTGTTTATTTGAGGGATCCTTCACACAAAGTCCAGCTGCCTTCCAGATTCTCCTTTTCTGGCAGGAACTGATGGTAAAGGGCAGCATGACAAAATAAAAAGTGACAGTGAAGTGCTGTTGCGGTGCCTTCCCCTTTGCCAATTATCTCTGAGACCTCGCAAATCACTCTGTCAAAAAACCTGCTGGTGCAGCAGAGACAACAAGAGCCCCGTCCTGTGTAAGGCCTGGTATGGATTGGTGGCATCCTCACGGGGCAGAAGGAGGGATTTCCCTCCTGTGCTCCCCAGGGCTGGCATGCCCCTTTGAACACCTGAATTTACTTTCTGATTTCGGTCTTGTGGACCCTGGCTGCTGGCTTGTGGGATCCCTGTGGGACCCTTGCATCTCTGGGCTGAGATGAGAGGTGGGGAGGAAAAGTTCCACAGGGTGACCGTCCCCCTGCTCCCCACTCTCCCTCACATAGACCCATATGAGTCCCACACCATCCATCTGCCTTTACACTTTTAGGCTTGTGGATGCCCCTTACTCCTGCCATTGAAACTAGGGAGGCTCTGCCACCCACTTTGGTGGGAGCATGAGTAACTCTCCATTCCTGTAAGAAATCCCAGGGAGGTCAGTTGTAATTCTGCATTAGAAGGGAAATAAAGAAAGATTTTGTGAGTTATCCATGCTCCTAATTCTCAGAGATTTGCTGGAGTTGAGGCTGCTTGGTACAGTGGTGGCTGCCCAGCATCCAGTCTGAGACATACTGAAATGCCTCTTCAGATAACAGATGTGAATTTAATAGGATTTCAGACTTTAAATACTTTAGGTCTGGATCTTCCTCTTCCTTCCTAGGAACAACATGAAAGGACATTAATACCTTCTTGAGATCAGTGCTGGTAATCCTTTTACCACTTCCTTTGTGTCCTACCCATGACATTACATTTGAAGATGAAAAAGAAGGCAGATACTCTGGAGTCAGTTCTCTCCATTCATGAGATGAAGGGACAAAAGGTTGATTAGGTGATTTATGATCACGTCAAGTCAAAGAGGTTCTCTTTTGGGGGCTTTTTTATTTCCAGAAGAAAGCTACAGGGCCTAGCAAGGGTTGCAATTACTTATGTTTTTCTAATAATTGTTAAGAAGTTAACAATAAACTTTATTAAATAATAAAGTTGTGTATAAGCATAGGCCAGAGTCAGATAGAGATACAGCTCTAAATAAGAGCCAAGAAAGGACTGTGAGTGAAATTCTGACCTCACAGAAGTCAAAACTCCTGTGGTCAGCTGTAGGATTAGGATTTCACTGCATTTTAGTGTGTTGATCAAAGGTTTTTTTGAGCTAGATTATCCTGTCAGTGCTGCAGAAAGGGATTTGATCCCCTTCTGTCTGAGAGGATAATGTGTGTTTGTTTGTTAGTTTCAGTAATTCAGAAATAATATAAAGTGGGAGCAATTTATTACCAAAGAAAGAGAGGAAGATTGAGATTTCTTTTTGCCCTTTCCCTTTTTCCTTCCTCCCTTAAAAAAAAAATAAAAAAATTTCAACTTCTCTCATGACTAGTAAGGGTCCAGCAAATTGAAATCCCCAAA
Organism: Antrostomus carolinensis; assembly: GCF_000700745.2. NCBI lineage: Eukaryota > Metazoa > Chordata > Aves > Caprimulgiformes > Caprimulgidae > Antrostomus > Antrostomus carolinensis. The sequence continues at coordinate 22,493 of NW_010314252.1, forward strand.
GATCCATATTTTGAAAGGTTCAACAAGCCTTGCTTTGGGGATGAACTGTGGGTGGCAAATTCTGGGCTGAGGCAGCTACAGAGGCAAAGTAAGATGGGAGCAGCCCGAGCTGTAGGAAGTGTGGTAAGATGCTGTCCTTTATCAGTGATGGCGTTAAGAAATAACAGGCCTCATGGTGCCTTTCAGATAAACTTGCCTTTCAAATGTATCCTCCTGGCAAATCTGGTCATAATCCACAGATGCAGTTGTATGAATTTTTATTCCTAAAAACAGAATGAGAGCAATATGCCTCCAGGGAGCAAAATCTCAGAAATATTGTTTATGGGGATATTGTCATGCTCTCCTCATTGGGCAGGTAAGGGCTGGGAAGGTTTTCTCCTGGAGGCAGTCCAGGCTCCTATGGGATCAATTCTGTCACTGCTGCCTAAAGATGTTCTCAGCCCTTCGTTGCTAAGGATTCCTTTTGCTCATTCTCATGATTTGAGGAAAAAAACCCTATTTTGCTCAGTTTCCTGTAGGAAGCACACAGTGCCATTCTTGGGGCACAGCTTTGCAAACTTTCGGAGGAAACATCAGTATTCTGCCCCTTCTGTACAGTTCAGTATTAAACATGCATGTATGTGCTTTACTGGGCAAGGGGTAAATTAATGACTTTTTTTTTTTTTTCCCTGGTCACTGTCACTGTAACAGCTTTCAGGGTCTTTTCTCAATTAAATGCAAAATGTAATTTTAGTTTCCCTTTGACACACTCCAACAGTTACAAATACCAGATTTAGATCAACAGTGTAATTTTAGCTGAGAGTAGGCCAGCAAAATGCTCTAAATCCAAGGTGATTTTAGAGTTTCAGATGAGATGGGCTAGCAGTCACTGGGCCAAAAGCCCTTTGTAGAGATGGAAAGATTTGTTGTGGAAACACAGTGCATCTCTTCATGGCTCTTTTTGGAAACAAGTTGGGTATCTGCAGTCCGCTTGGAGCCCATGAATAAAAATAATTAAATATTATTCTGTTGCATCATTAGGGAAATGTAGACAATTTATTGCATTTCTGAGACAGACTGGGAGCTGAGGTTCTGTAGGGGCCTTGTTTGCTAAACCCTGAGGCTCGCCAAAGCATTTGGGACTGTTTAAAAAAGGTCTAAACCTGGGCCTCGAACTGCTATAAATTGCATAGACCTGTCTTTGACCTCCTCACAATGGTCCAAATGGAAGAGTTCTGCAGAAGTCCTTGCTGCCCCTGCTTTGCTGCCTCTCATATAAATGGCTTATTAGTATTCTGCTAAGCATTTGACCCCATGGTAATTTGGTCACCACTTGGGTGTCCAGCGTGATCCTATAAATGCTGCTGTTTCACTTACAGACAAATCAATATTTATTACTGATCAGCCTATGTTTGCTCCTCAGACCTTCACAGAGGCCCAGTGTTGCAACAGCTTGCCCTGGCAATTCATTAACGGCCGTGCAGACAGACAGCGAGTCTGGCGAATGGGATGGAGGAGGATGTTGCAAACAAAATATGGGATAGATTCAGTCAAGGGGGGTAATTTGATTTTATGTTTTAAATAGCTGCTGAGAGGGATGGAGACAGCCTCCTGGCACACCACAGCTAGGCAGAAGACCCAGTAGCCCTTTTGCACCCTGGTTTCTGATGTGAGGGTTGTATGGACTTTGTGCAGTGCCTGCCTTGTGGCTGTGCTAAGGACCTTTGATTCTTGTTTCCATGAGAGCTGAGAAGGACTTTTCAGGACTTGACTTAACATCAGCTGTGCTGGTGCAAATAACACTAAGCATCCTCAGGATTTCCCTTTCACAGGCTACCCCTTTCATCCAGCTCTGCAAGCTCAGAGCTGCCCTCTCTTAGCTACTGCCAGTGTCTGAGGGGACCTCGGAGCAGACCAGAGATCTACTGAAAATAGGTCAGGTACCTCTAGGGGCTTCATGCCAAGAAGATAGGGTGTTGCTCCTGTCTAGGGGAAAAACAAGCCAACCATCTCTGTGCCTGGGGCAGACACCGCATCAGCCCGGGAGTCAGTCTGTCTCAGAGTTCATCAAAAACTCTGCACCAAGTACTTTGGGGATGTTGAGAGTAAAATGTATTTAATGAAAGTAAGATACTATTACTTATCCATTTTATCCCTTCTTGAAGTCGCAATGATTCAAACCCTGCCCACCTAGACCTTTCTGATTTAGAGCAGGAAAACCCTACAGACATTACTGCTGAAATCCACTGCAAACTTCAGCCCTCACCAGCCTGTCTGCACAGCCTGGACCTTTCAGGTCATGATGCAACCCTGAGAATAGTGGTTATTCACTCTATCAGTGACAAATCCTTTACTGTGGGGCTGCCAGACAGCTTTTTTTCCAGTGCCTAATCCCAAAATATATATCAGTGTGCATCACCCCAGCCTGACAGAGTGGAGTCTGAAGCACGAGAGTGAAGCGATTCCCTCACCATTACACAAAGCTGAGTGGCAGAGCTAGGAGATAAACCCAATGCCCAGCTGCCCATATAGAAAATAAGGGCAGGATGGCTGGGTGTGCTCACCTTTCACATGGTGTGAGTACTGACTCCTCTCTAGGACTCAGACACATCTTTTTCTACTCAATCCCTCTGACCAGTTTAACTCAAGGGGCTGGAGGTGCATGAAGGTTGCTAACAGCAAGGTGAGAGAATGTTTCTGGAGAAACCAGAGCTAGTGGTACACCCTGCAAAGTCATTTTGGGGAGATCTTCCTGGGACTGCTGCTGCCATCTAGTGACTTGTTCAGGTCTGGTGTTCAGGGCAAAGCAGAAGGGTGCGCAGTGGGACAGCAGGTCAGGGGGAGAGAGCACCCTGCGTGGGGCCGAGCTGTGACCACACAAAGCGTGCAGGTTAAATCTGCTGGCGTTCCGCCCCCCTCTGTGCTGGTGCCTCTCAGAAACCCAGTGCCAGAAGTGCCCTTCGTGTGGTTAGGCTCAGCAGAAAACAAGACTGAATAGTCCTGGAAACTGCGTGGTCCTCTTATCCTGTAGGTGGTCCATCCAGGTCTGGGATGAGCCCTGTCAGTGAGACGCTGCAGGCAGCTGGTGCAGCAGCTACTGGCTTGGGATCAGGTTCACCTGGCACAAAACCCAAAATCAAATGGGGAGATATGGCTGAGTGGCACTGCTCCCAGTGAGCAGAGACACACACAGGAAAACGTGCTTTTTTTCCGAGCACTGACTGAGCAAGCAACACCAATTCATGCAAAAAGGTCATTAAATGAACTGCAACATTTTATTGATAGAGAGACTGTTCAGAACCCCTGGGCTTGGGCCAGCAGACCTTTGGGTGATACTAGCCTCGGAATCCATGGAGCTGACTTGTACTCAGTGTTGGGAGCATATAGGACATGATTGCAGGGCTTGAGAATGGGGTATATCCTTAGATGGAGGTCTTGTGTCCTTTCATCACAAAAAATGTGGTAGAACTGAAAGACAAAAGTGGTGAGAGTGCTTAAAGGTAGCCCACAGTTTCTTGTGCCTGAATTACACAAGCAAGGTCTCAGCCAGGACAATGGATGGTAGATGGAGGATCTGACAAGGAGCTACAAAATCCTGGGTTTCCTGGAGAAGGTGAATAATGACAAATGATGTTTGTATGCAGGAACTGATTATCACCATATGAAATAATCAAGCTTAAAACAAAAGGGAGTTATTTTTCATATCACATATAAAGAAACCATAGAGTTCAGTGCTGCAGAGTGTCCTGGAGGCAGACAAGTACACGGGCGCAAAGAGCAATTAGTGTATTTGTGAGGAGAAGTTATTAACCTGAGGTACGGCTGTAACCTCTGACTCAGGCAGGAGGGAGAGGAAGAGAAAAAGAAAAGAGGCAGGCAGCTAGGGTCAGTGGGCCAAAAAAAGTAAGAAAGGGGCAGCAAAAGGGAAAGCCAAGTAAGCCAAACCCAGCAGCACTGTCAGCTCCCAGGATGTGCCCAGCTGCCAGTGGTACCTACGGATATGCTTCCTGAAGCAATGACAGAACAAAGGAGGAGAAATGACCCATGGTCTCTGTGTTCCATCTATCAATCTTCCCTGTCTCAGTGTTGCAGAGGGCTTGGGTGGGGGTGGCCAGGCCCAGTGGTGGCTGGTCCCTGGTTTGGTATGCAGCCAGATCCTCCTGGAGGAGATGGAAAAGGAGGCTGCACTCTGGTACAGCCACTGCACATGTACACCAGGTCTCTTGCTGGTGCGGGGCCACGTGCCAGGGGACTGCCTGGACCACTGGGTGAATACACCTGTGCCCACCGCTCCAGGAAGGAGGTCTGACCTGGGGTGACTGTTTCATGTACCTCGTGAGCTGCAAAGAGCTTCTCCTCATAGTGCGATTGCCATGAAGACACTCACCTTTTGCTTTCCCCTGTCTGAACACGTAAATTTGGAAAGCCCTGTAATTCTTCTTTGCAATCCACCTTATGTACTTCTATAGAGGGAGAGCCATATGGGCATTACATGCTGCATAGTCAGTGTGGTCCCTTTTCATATCCTGGCTGTGTTGTAGGAAGTGTGTATAGTTTATGAGTTATAAGGCAATAGAGAACAATGCCCAGAATGTTAATTAAATTAATGCATTATTGTATAATGACTGCATTAACACAATGCTAGCCTGAGGTGTTAGGGTGCAATTTATAATTTTATTTCAGCATCCTATCTTAAGTGAGGCCTCCAAGTAAGTCTTAGAAAGAGAATTTAAGAGGGTCAAATAATCCTGTACTCTTCTTGCTGTGGGGTTTCTTGCTGTTCCTTTGAAATGGCTGATTCTAGCTACTGTGAAAGGAAGGATACTCTGGTAAAATTCCTACATTTTGCTAAGCCAAGAAACCAGAGTAATAAACAGAAAACCATTAACATTACAAGCCAGCTCTGCACCAAGAGCTAGATATTCCTGATGCTCTGTATTCTTCCAACTGTGCAAACCACCCACAAATCCAAGACAACTTTCAGGATTTGCTCTTGCTTCCTACTACAAAGACCAGTATTGCCCAAAGAAGTTAGCTCCTGTGTATGTTTCTTTATATTTATGATGAAAAAATGGAAAGACCAGAAGAAAGCCCCAAACGAAGTAATGAAGAAACATACTGGTCTCTACTTCTTTTCTGTTTTGCAGTTCCATGGTTCCCAAGAAGTATCCAGGAGCTGGACAGGTTTGCCAATCAGATCCTAAGCTATGGAGCGGAATTGGATGCTGACCATCCTGTAAGAAACCAAGCTGTATTTTTTTAACATGTTTCTAGTTATTGTAACAGATATTTCTCTCATTCACATTTGCTCTGTTTTAAGAAAAATCTAATAGGCTAAGTCTCACATCATTTAGGACAAGAAGGGTAACGCATTTCTAGGGTTAGAATCAGACCAATCCCTAGTATGAAGTAAATCAAACCAAAGGTAGCTTTAATTTGAGCAAATACTAGGAGAATTTCAAAGTCATAATGGTCATCAGAGCACAGAGCACCATGAGGACACATAGTTTTCCCAAGTGGGTCTGATACAGTGACTTCAGCCTCCCTTAGTGAATGACTAGCAACAAAAATTTTAGAAGCAGAATATCATAGCCCAGACACAGGAAGAGTGTTTTTTCATCATTCATCACATACACATGTTTGAGCTTAGTGCCTCGTTATATGGTTGTTAGATATGACATGATTCTTGTGTGGTTAGACAGAACAAAAGAAAAGGTCTCTATTTCAAAAAGTTTGTGGTTTAAATAGTAGAGTCAGAAAGTTTTGTTCATTGGTTTAGGTGATAAAAAAACCCATAAAAGTGGTTTTCCACTTCTTCCAGATACAAGAATACTTTTTGCCTCGACTCCCTCTCCAAGCAAACAACAACTTATTTTCATTTGTCAAAACACACTGAGTTCCATGCAGTGCAACAGAAATTGCTGCTATTAGTTTAACTGAGATAGAGTGATTATAAATAAATTACATGCAGCGCAACAAAAATTGCTGCTATTAGTTTAATTGAGATGGGGTGATTAGTCATTCACTACCTATTGCTTAATTCAAGATGTGTTATCTATCACGTACAATAATTCGTGATATTCAGTGTGGTCATATGAAAGGCAGAATAAAAGGAGATACACTGAGTCAATGGCCCCCTTGTGTATCATGTGGGAATAGACCAGGTATTTGAAAAAGGAAAAAAAATAAAACAAAAAAGATACTAAAAAGAATGAAGCATCTCTGCTCCAATTCCTAGAATTAGTTAGTGAGCAGTTTATGCATTAAAAAAGAAACCCAGCAATAGGTGTGACAGTACATAGAGTGCAGAAAAAGAGAAGTTAAAGGGACCTGTATTTTTAGTAGTTAGATGTTACGGGATTTAATCACAAATACCTCTATGCCAGGTTTATCTCAGACAGTGCATTTTTTAGGCCATTGGCTGCCTCTTTTTACTCACACTCTTAGATCTGCACTCTGCTTCAGCTGTCTCCTATATTTGGTCATTTTTGTGATTCCTCAGTCCAGTTGTGCCGTGCATCACTAAGAGATGCATTCATGAACTGCTGCAGTGCCCAGTCATCTGTTGCTATTTGCCCTGTAGAAGTATGTCCTAGCTTGGAAGGGCATTTCTTCACTTTAGGTGGTGAAGACACTCCTAGCCCTGGGAACTTTTAGTCTAAATAGCCAGCACACTGGGATAGGAGAATGGTTATCCTAGATGAAGATTTAAAGATTATATTTCTCATCCCTGGTTTTATTGGTAACCAGCTACAAAGGTTAAGCTCAAAACCACAAGGTCTATTAGACATACTCTGCAATAATTAAACCCCTTCAAATGGTTGAGTTTGTAATGGAAATAGGGCTTTTTGGCCTGCTAAGTGCCTACTGTTCCAACAGTTTGAAAATGAGCACCTTTAAGCGTGGTTCATGCTGAAAATCCACCTAAAAACTCTGACCGAGTTGATGAGCATGTTTCTAATGTGGTTTAACTCTGCTCCTCTAGACCAGCCCAGTTCTGCTAGGAGTTGCAACAAGCTTCCTGAGAAACCAGAAGAACATGGTTGTCTGAGTGCCATTAATGAGGTGTATTGTTCTTTCTGGAGCACCTTACTGGCATTACAAAGGAGCATGTTTCCCTTTTTTGTAGCAACTGGAAATGAGAAAATGAATGGACCTGGGGGGCAAGAGGCGCTGGGGGGCTGTGGCTGAATGGTTGCTTTGGTGGCCAGGCAGAAGAGGAAGGAGCAGTGCCCTGTGCAAGCAGGGTGCAGCAGAGCCAGGCTGGATGAAGGCAGCGTCCCCACTCATCCTCTTGCATTTCTTGGACTGTGTCAGCTGTGCCCAAGGGTGCTGGGTGAGAGGAAGGCTGTTCACCACCTGTGCTTACACGGAGACTGACCATTGCTCTTCTTTCTCTTTAGGGGTTCAAAGATCCTGTGTACCGGGCCCGGAGGAAGGAGTTTGCAGATATTGCCTACAACTACAGACAGTGAGTGCTCAGTGCATGGGTGGAAAGCAAGCCCACACCTCCTGCCCCTCCTAGGGCTCTCACCCTGCTGGCAAACCTTATTTTCCACAAGCACCCTCCTGCTGTTGGCTTTTCTGCGCCATGTGTTTAAATTTTCCTGTTCATGCATTTATCCCCAAATCACAGTAAAACAAAAGTAAATTGTTCCAGGCACACGTTCAGAAGAGAATGTCACCTCCCTTCTTTGCCCACAACACCCCTCTTCCCTGGCTTTGTTGTCTAATTGAGCTGCAGACTCTGTTGCTACTACAAAGACCTGAGCATTGAATAAAGCCGCTTCTGGTATTCTCCCCATTAAACCAGGATTGGGGGAGGAGTGCCTATCGTTTACATTAAAGCAGGAGCTGCATACACTATTAAAATAATGAATAACTTATGGTTCTGATGCTAATCCAGTGCCTGATACTCTACTTTTATCATGTCTGACCCAGCTGCAATCAGCAATTTGGGCTCTCATTTCCCAAGGAAAATAAATGAATAGAGATGATACATTTGGTTAGAACAGGCTTGCTTGATTGCTTTCAGTGATCAAATCTGAAGGAGAAAAAATTCTGTTCCTAGAGCCACTCACACATTTACATCACCACTACTAGGTTTGATTCTTGCTGAGACTGGTTAAAATTGTGATTGCACAGGATAAAGTAACATGTTGTACATTTAGGGCTCCACTTTTGCACAGGACTCGTGGAACCAAAGAACTAATAATCTAATCACAAAATGAGAGACAAAATTGGACTGATTGATGGAAAGTGAAAAAAGTCAGGAGCCCAGTTGATAGCTAGAAAATTTGTATAAGACTTTGTGGCTAGATTTGGATTGATCTAATGCCCATTTATAGGTATTCCACATAAGATTTACCTTTACTGCATAATGGATAGCAAATTCTGGTCTCTACTTTCAGGCTTTAATCAAATCCTTCCTAGAATTAAAACAAAAAACATGTTAACCACCCCAGGCCCCCAAGATTCAAACTGAAACCATTTTGGGAAGATGAAACCATTATATTCCAAGATATAACCAATTAATATTTAGTCTTTTACCTAAATCCTCAGACGCATCAGAAACAGAGCCTATATAGACCTGGACCCATCTCCCAAAAGCACCTTCTATGTGAAGTTCTTGGACTTTCCAATAAGTTCTTTCAGTAAAAGAGCAATAAACAGGGGTTGAAAGCCCACATCTGGGCTTCTGGGGCTTGTACAAAAAGGCACGTCATTTTTGTGACATTGGACGTTGATTCAGGAAGGCCCAGATGGATCTGCGATGTCCTTGCCCTTGGTACTACACTTGGCAGACATGCCTTTCAGGGTCTACAGTGGGGAAGAGAAGTCAAAGTGGTGCATCCAGCATAGGGGAACAGAGATGCAGAGAACCAGGCAGGAGGAAAGGGACAACCAAAGTTATCAGGCTTCATGGGAAACAGCTGAAAAGGCGAATGTGCTTAGCTTGTGAAGTCAGCTACAAAGGTGAGGTGGGTCTGTGGTTGGTTGTCTCATACTCTTCTTCCTGCCATCAATTTCATCCTCTTCTGTATCCCTTCTTTTGCCCTGTTTTCTTCTCTTTCCTCTTATTGTTTGCCTCTCTCCTCTGTGTTTGCTCTTTTGCCCTTGCTCTTTTGCCTTCTCTCCCAGTAAATTTATGGGTCATTTTTGTTGGACGCTTAATTTCCCTGACTTCTCTATGCTTTTAGCTTGCCTCTTTCCTCTGCCTTGCTTAGCTTCTGTCCCTGTTTATCCATGAAGTTTTTTTAATAGAAATTTGAAAGATTTCTAAGCCATAGCTTCCCCCTGTAGCCCCAGAAGGTGACTGAGGTTTACTTAGGAGTGCTATAGGAACAAAAATTCCCCAGGAATCCTCATAATTCAGCATGATGTTTAAAGCTCTGCAGATCAAGGAGGGCTGATACAGAGACATGGAAAATAACAGTGCTCCAGAGGAGCTGCCCCGAGGCTCAAGGAAAAATGAAGGAGTGGGAGATGGTGGGGTGTCATCAAGAGTTTAATAATGGGTCTCTGGGGCTTGGAAAGCTCCAGCATTATTCCAGCAGTGATGTTAACCCTATTAAGTTACTTAAAACCCTTTGATTTTTCAAAGCTGCTGGATTCACCTATGGCCCTATCATTATTGCTAAGGAATTGACTATTCACAGGAGGCCAAACTACATTGCTTGTGGTTGTCTAATTCCTGCTTGCTTCAATGTGAGCTAAGCACATGGAAGCCTGAGGGTGGGATTTGACTCAAAATTACTCATTACAGTTGTAAAAAGTGAAACCGATTGGAGTCTGCATCTGTCAGAATTTCCCCTGCACCTCCAAGAAGCAGTTTTCTAGAGCCGCCGGATTTCCTGTTTTAACCAAAACAATTAATGTAATGTGTGTTACAGCAAGAAATACACAGTTGCTCCATATCTAGAAAAGCAAATAAATTGAAGCCAACAGTCAGCAAATATTTTTAGAGGAATATCTTGGGAAGATAAATAGGCAATAATTTATTTTTACCACAATAGTGCAAGTAGTTGTCTAAAGACCAGTATCTCATCTGAGATCAGTAAAGTCCTTCCCAGCCTGCGCCTAGGGGCAAGTGGGGCTCCTTTTGCACCTATATATCAGACCAAAGGCATCTCTCCTCCTGCACCAGCAGCTCCTGACCAGCCCATGTAAAGCTCCTGAGTATGATGCTGGTGGCATAGGACATTGTCTCTGTTGCTGCTATGGAGGGTATCCATTTTCTTTCCAGTGGCCAACCTATTCCTCGAGTCACCTACACAGAAGAAGAAAAGCAAACATGGGGCACTGTCTTCAGGGAGCTGAAGAGTCTCTATCCAACTCATGCTTGTTATGAACACAACCATGTGTTCCCACTGCTGGAGAAGTACTGTGGCTACCGAGAGGACAACATTCCTCAACTTGAAGATATTTCAAACTTCTTGCAGAGTAAGTTTGCAGTATATAAAAGAATCAAATCAAATGAAAGGCCTCCGCTAGCAGTGAGGGTGGTGCTCCCAGAGATGGAAAAACACTTTCTGTTTATCACACACTCCCTGTGGTGCTTGGGCACATCATTATCCTGTGTCCCAGGTCCCCCTCTAAAACTTGCAGGGTTATGATGGTACAGATGCTCAGATACTGTGATGGTGGTATACATGGGTAGAAAATTCTCTTCCCTTTCACAACTAAACTCTGTTTAACATAAGAAGAGCAAATGAAAAAAAAAATAACAAACTTTTTCCACTGTGAGGAGTCCAGAGAAGGATAGATCAAACATGCTAGCTGTTTTTCAGATGCCATTTTTTTTTTTGTCCCTTCAGCCTGCACTGGATTCCGCCTGCGTCCTGTTGCAGGCTTACTGTCCTCTCGGGATTTCTTGGCTGGACTGGCATTCCGAGTGTTTCACTCTACGCAGTATATTCGCCATGCATCCAAACCCATGTACACACCAGAGCCGTAAGTATTCTGCAACAAAACGTGTGTAAAGTTGCAACAGGTTAACAGTGTGGTCAGCCCAACTGATAATAACCATGTGGGACTCTGGGGCACTTCTGGAAACAGAGTTGATGGAGAGTGGTCAAGTGGCTGCTCTCTTCTGAAAAAAATTTCAGAAGATTTTTAGTCTTTTTAACAAGCTGCATCCTCTTCTGCACGTTCTTATGGGACCGATCAGGTAGTTTTGCTATTGAAGGCATGCTTGCATGGTGGCTGGGAGGTGAGAGAGGAGTGTACAAAGGCATTTGACTTAACTATTAGCACCCAAACTGTGGTGCGAAATCTAGTGCAGGAATGACTCAACATGTTGCAAGCAAGCTTCTGGCAGCAAGATAAAGAAAGCCTAGAACATTGATCCCTTCTCTTTTTCAATTCTATATTTTAATGTTTCTCTTCAACCCTGTCCATTTTCCTTTTTGACTTGCCATTTTCAAAACAGTTTTCTTCCTCTGCTTCATATTGTTCTTTCTCCTCTCCCTTACCACTTTGCTTCCTACTTCTTCACACGACCTCCTTTTCCCCTCTATTTTTCTATCCTTCATTCTTCTGATTTTCCTCCCTGCTTCTCCTCACCCCATTCTCATTGTGCACAAAGCCAGGCTGAAATATCTACCACAGACCTTGCCCTCCTGGGAGCATATTAACCCTCTCCCCTTTCCATCTCACTTCTCTGTCTTTGAAAAATCTATCAGTCACTAGGTAAGTTCTTCCCCAAACATGCCTGTTCAATTGACAACTTCAACTTGTGATGAAAATAGTCCTACCTGAGGAAGGACGAGCTTCCACTTCTCAGTGAGAGGTTGTGGGCCTGAACATGGACTGGAGTTGAGCTTTTGAGGTGCATATTGACACAATGGTGAATTATCTTAGTAGCCTGAGCTTCATTTAAAGAGGTTTCTTGTTCTTGAGACTGTTTTCTCTGTCCATGTTTTCTTCAGTAAGGTGATTTCTTTTTGGGCTTTTCTGAGCTGGATGGACAGTTGAATGGATGGTTTTCAGCTGTAAGGAAAAAACAAGTAACGTATTATCCGTTCTCTGAGGGATATATGATGATAAAAGCATTGAAAACGCTGGAGTGTGCAAGCTTTTCCATCACAAGAATAATTTTGGAGCAGAACATTTTCCCATGAGTCTTGAGCATTATTTGCTGGTACTCCTGACTATGTGCTAACTCCAGGGCATTCATCCAGCATTGGTGGACTTTTTCTAAATTAAAGTTATTCAGATGTCATGTTTTCCTGCAGTGATATTTGCCATGAGCTGCTAGGACATGTGCCTCTTTTTGCTGATCCCAGTTTTGCTCAGTTTTCCCAGGTGAGTTGCTCAGTGGTTTTACTACTTTAATAATTGAACACATCAGAGCCTAGATAACTCGGAGGATGAAACAAGAGCTAGGAGGGGTGGGGTGTTTATTATTGTTTAAGAGTGGCTGAGGCCTATTTATTTATTACTTGAAAACCTGACACAAATCACTTAGGTGAACTCATACACCCAAACTCCAAACATCTGTCTTGTCCAAGTTGTCTTTTTACAGGCCAGCCCTCTGCAAAACCATCATTTAAAACTTTTTGTAGATGTTGATCCTTTTGAGCAAAGTGAAATGGCTCATGAGTCAGATGAATTATTGCCCCACCCTGCAGTCCAAATGTTAAGGAAAGTGAAGATTTTTTTTTTGTTTTCTATTGAAGCCACAGGGGAGGCTGATTAAAATGGGGAACTGTCCCAGCTGCAAGCATGGGAGAAGGCTGGAGAGGAGCTTTCTCTTTGGTTGTGTTAATGTCTCTGGAAAAGAAGCCAAGCCTTGGTGAACTAGTAAACTTTTGGCTGCATCTTACCAGAAAACATGAAAACACAGAGAGAAAGACAGACAGACAGACAGAAAAAAAAAAAAAAACAACAAACAAACCACAAAACAAGGAAGAGGAAAGAAGGAAAAATAAAAGGAGAAGGAAAGACAAGAAGAAAAAGAAAAAAGAGACAAGGAAGAATGGAGGACAGAAGGGTGGAAGGACAGAAGGAAGGAGGGGAAAATGGGCTTGATGTAACATCCTGCTCAAAAGATAAAAGTTGACTCGATGTAGTTAGTAAGCACTCAGTATTGCCCTCAGGCTCTGCTCTTTCCTAGAACTGGGGTTTCCTTCAAGATAAGCCCTACTGCACCTTGGCTTATTAGGATTTGACATGGTGATGGCTGCTCCCATGCTTTTGGTGTGGGTGTGTGTGGGGCTCTGATTTTGCACTGTGCAGTCGTCACAGGAGCAAACCAAGAAAGGTACCTGGTTATATACAGTTGAGTGACTGTCTTCTGAATCCAGCTATTGCATATGTCCTGCGGAAGTCTCCATTAGCTCCTAAGGTACGAATAAGTTCTTTCAAATCGTGCCCTGCCATTCAGAAAAAAAACTAATTCAAGGCTCCAGGAAAACTCCTACGCTCAGGGCCCATCAAAACAAAGAGAAATATTTAAGGTGTGTGAGTGTGACTGATTTACCTCCTTTTGACCATACCATTCTCTTGGGTGTGCATTGTGGACTTGATCAAAAGCCTGTCAAAGCAAGAGGAAAATTTTATTTGACCTCAGTGGGCTTTGTACCAGACACAAAGGAGCATGCCTTGTAAATGACATTTGGACAAGACCCTTTGTTCATTTCTGGAGAGATTTCTGATTTAAAATTGATGTTGCACGATAGGAACATGTCCTGTAAACATTTGTGTGTGGTAGTAAGTGATGGTAACATTTAAAATGTGAGAAATTGCATAAGACAAGACAGGAAGAATGTTTGCAATAAACAGCTTGAAGAATAATGGTTTATTGTTACAGGAAATTGGACTGGCATCTCTGGGAGCTCCGGATGATTTCATCGAGAAACTTGCTACGGTAATTTAATAAATGAGGGCTCAATTTTCCAAAGCACCCTGTGTTGTCTTAATTCTGCTGCCACTGAAGTCACTGATAGATCTCCCATAGAGTTGAATAGGAACAGAGTGAAGTCCATGATTGGAAAACCCCACCCTGAAACAGTTGCATTAAAGGAAAATAACTTTGGCACCCCTTATTCAAAGTGGCAGTTTTGATTAAACACAGAAGCCCAGACAAGATTTCCTCCAGCACAAACATATTGGGCAAGAAGAGATTACATGTTACTACAGCCCCACAGGAAATTTTAGGAGGCAGCTTCAGTAGTTGTTCTACCTGTGAATGTCCCTTCTCTTTCACCCTACCAGACAGATAATGTCCTCTGCAGTCAATGTGGCTCACCTGAATCCTTCTCACTGAGACCCAGAATTGAAAATGTCAAATAAAAACAAGGATATGCCTGTGAGATTAGTGTCCCTGGTGCTAACTCACCTGGGCAAAGCTTTGAACCGTCTCTACTGTTTCTGACAGATTAGGTAGTCTTCTAAGCCAGAACAGATATCTCTTCAAAATGACAGACCAAAAAGTTAAGCTAGGCCACACAACATCTTCCTTCAATATTGCACTAACATCCTATTCCCTGTCTTGCTACTGTAGCTAGACACCCTCTATGTGAAACAGGACACAAACTACTATCAACTAAGGTTCAAACTTCAACTGGGTTGGCCAGCCAAAATGAAATTTTATTGCTATATTTTAATTGTCTCTGCTCTGCTGACAAACATAAGCACAGTAAAATACAACTGTGTTTGTCAGGGAACTGAACTGATTCTCAGACACATTGAGTCTAGCACTGTGCCCCTTCCAGGTGAAGAATTTCAGTCTGTGGGGACATTTATTGTATTTATACAGTTGATATTTGACACATGGCAACATTTTAAATAATAGAAATGTGAACTCCAAATATTCAAATCAATGATGCGCGCCTGCTCTTTTTGATCAAGGAGTCATGTTTCTGTCTAATTTTCTTGGTAGGTTTATTGGTTTACAGTGGAGTTTGGACTATGTAAGGAAGGCGATTCACTCAAGGCCTATGGTGCAGGGCTGCTGTCTTCATTTGGTGAGCTGCAGGTGTGTTCTATGAAACAATATTTCTAAGATGTTTGTAATCAATCAGATCTCCCTTCTGAATGTCTTCAGATCCTTATTTTGCTTCATACTTTGTGCATGGAAGTAGCACAAAATGTCATACTTCATTGAAAAGCTCTAATAAATGTATCAGCGTATACATACACAGGGAACTCATACCCGCTTCTTTCCTAGTAAATATCATTATCATTGTACTCCCAGGAGCAACTCTTTCCTGACTGAAACTGGGTGGCATTCAGTAGCTCTATCTTTCTTTCACAGCAAATTCAAGCACTTTTAAACTCAAATAGATTTCTTATCCTTTTGCTCATAGTATTGTTTATCAAGTAAGCCTGAGATTCAGCCTCTTGTCCTGGAGAAGACTGCTGTGCAGAAGTACCCTGTTACTGAGTTCCAGCCTGTCTACTATGTTGCTGAAAGTTTTAAAGATGCAAAAGAAAAGTTAAGGTAATCCAGTTATTCCATATAAGATCCAATTTCTTATTTGCTGTCAATACAATTAATCACATTTCCATAACGAGTCTTGGGTTGGCAGTAACATTTTGAGAGGCATTAGAAAAAGTTGTGCAATGCTTAAATGTACTAAGTAGTTGTTACACTCAAAATTTTATTATGGACAATAGGGGGAACATACCTTATACATGAAGCCAAGAAATTGCCTAATTAAGAGTTTCATCTGTATAACCAAAATTAAAAAAAAAAAAAAATAACAGTCCAATTGCAATGATACTAACATTTAGAGTCCAAACTAGCTAATTAATGCAAAAGAAGTCTCTCTAACAATGCCACAGTTATAGGTTCTTGTACAAAAATCTCCTAGTATCTACTGCTTTTTCTCTGAAGTTATACTCACCCTTACACTTTCTTTTCTGTCTTAATTCAACAGTTTCAGTCTGGTGGGGGCACGAGTGGAGTTGTCAAGCAATCAGCATCTTGAACTCTTCAGAGTAGGGCTGTGATGTTAATGAATAGAGCTTCTTCCTCTCTTTTGTGAGGAGGTGGATGGTGTTGATGCTTCTTTTCTTCTTCCTCAGCCCAAGGTTTCCTCAGGGCCATTTTTATGTTTTCTAACATACTTTACATCTTGCTTTTTCTACATTGGTCTGCAAAGCTATGTAACTTCTGACTTTACAATTTATGTTAAATATTTTTTCCTTTGTCCCTTTTGTTTCCTCTAAACCTGTTTTTTTTCCTCAGCTCCTAAGTTTGCTTTCCTATGAGTAACTGACCAGTGGGGAGTTGTTGACAGCCCAGGGACAACCAGCATCATCCTATGCTCACACCTTCAAGGCCTCTGTTATCAGCCCATGCTGGTACTCCTTTATGTTGCATCATTACTTTAGGGTCAGACTTAGTTTGCTCTGTATAGCATAACTATTTGCTATTCCTGCCTATTTAAAAAATATTAACAATAGGCATTATAGCACACAGTTATTCAGAATTAAGCAAAACTAAAACAAATTAGGTAATAGCTACATGGTCATTAGACAATTTCTATTACAGCTAACCAAAACTGCAAACAAGCCTCATGCAGGCCAATCCTGAGGCCTGTGTGGTTAGCTCAATACATAGCTTCCAGCTTGTTACCAGCAGTGTGTTTACAAGACTACAGGGCTACACAGTAAATCTTTCGGTCATCTGTGCCTGAAATACAGATTCAGTTCCAGTTCAACAAGACTTTGAAATAATGGCCCAGGTTCAGTTCTGGTTCTTGAAACAGGAATTGCTCAGATTGTGTTTGAAGTTCAGTGTGGGTTCCACCTCACAGCACTATTTCTATTGCTGTTTAAAAAACCCACTACCATATTTCTGGATGTTAGCCAGGCCACTGGGGGTTAATCTTGGTTCACACTCAACAAATTTTTCACTTGGAGGTGCCACACAGGGACTTGTCCCGGACCTGCAATCTCTTTTCTCTCTCTCTCCCCTTCACAGATAAACACATACTGAGACCCAAGATATTCTGTTGCCCCAGGGTCCCCAGCTCCAAAGTCTTCCTAGCTACCTCCCCTGCTGCTTCCTCAGTGGTCATAAGCGTGAAGCCTCTCCTTCTCCCCTTTTCTCTGGGTTAATACCTGAGGAAGATGGCCTTATCTTCTGGTTTGTGCTATCAATATCCTGCATACAGTCTCTGTCTTCTCTGTATACTTCTCTAACTGAGCAGCAAGTTCCTTGAGAAGATGGAATATGCTGCCTTACTCTACAAAAATTATCTTGGAGCTTCCTTTAATTGTTTCAATGACCAAATTGGAAAACTAGTTAAATTGAAATAGAGGTCTGGGGTTGGTCTAGTGTTTGTGTTCTTGGCTTGCACCTGGACATGTGTGTTTGTGTGTAATGGAAAACCTCCCTGGAAATTTTTTCTGAGGCTAATATAAAATATTTCAGCTTAAGTCATTCATCTTCTATTTAGGATCTTACTTTCAGCTGAGATTTAGGAAGACTGTCGTCTTCTCTCCCCTTAGAAAAACTGGACTGATGCCACTAAACACTTTAATCCTAGCCAACATAATTTTTTTGTACTGTCAAACCTTGTGGCCTACTCACACTGAACTCTATTTGAGACAATGGCCATAGCTGATAGTAATTAGGATTAAACTGAAAGAGCAATGTGGAAGTGGCATTCAGCATATTCCACTGTTCTGGGCCTATGGGATTTACCATGCTGAGTCACAGTCTGTATAGTGGGGCTCCATAATCAACTCTTGCGTGCTTTCCTTCCTCTTTCAGCAATAACTTCAGTAATTTGAAGCAGATATATAAGCCAGTATCCTGCTGGGGTCTACAAGGAGCCCGGAACAATAGCTCTGACCGTCTTATCCCATTCAGAGTCCTCTTTTCCACAGTTCTGTGTTTATACAAATTAATGTTTTCCCAGATACCAAAATATTTATGTTTCTGCCATAGAATTAACAATTTTGCAGAAGGGAAGGCTGCAAATAAGGGGTGGCAAGAGTGCTGCTTCACTCCATTGACTATCTCCTATCTTTGCAATGACCTGGAAGCCACTACCAACCATGCCAAAAGTTCGCACTCTGCTTGCTCCTTGGTATGCCAGGATGGCATAAGTATTTGACTTTACTTTCCCAGAAATTGCAGACTTGGATCAAGATTCCTATATTTTGCATTACTGAAAGGAAAATGAGCTTTTCAAGTTTGGCAAATCCCAATAGCCACATAGTTGGCCTGCACCAGGAGCAGTGTTGCCATGCCAATAGCAAAATTAGTCCTGTTTGTAAAAAAAATAAAGGTGGTAAGGACAAATGCAGATTCAAGCATGTTACAGAATGCTGTGGGTCTCAGACCACTCAGCATGAATTTCAGTTATTTCCTCTCACAGATTTTCTTATTCCCCTCATGAAATGCACGCACCAAGAAAAGAGTGAGTTACTGAAAAAAGGAGCTTTTCAGGTTTGCATGTGTTTTTGTATTTTTGCCTCAGGAAATTTGCTCAGACGATCCCTCGTCCTTTCTCTGTTCGGTACAATCCCTACACCCAGAGGATTGAAGTCTTGGACAATGCAAAGCAGCTGAAGAACTTAGCCGACACTATCAACAGTAAGTAACTATAGATTTGGTACCTTGAATTCCTCAAATCTTGGTTCAGAAATGGCAACCACAAAGCAGATTTTGTCTAGTTGCATTTAATACTCTGAACCTGACCAAGTTCAAGCAACATACATCTCCTTTCTGGTGCAAAAATGGCTTCCTAATTCTAGCTAAGCTTTAAAATAGCATTTCCACTTGACTGTAGTTTGTTACATCTGAAACATTCAGTTTTAGTGGAGGTGTTAGGAAAGGCCAGAGGGCCTTGTGATGGATTCTGATGTGTGCCTCTAGCTGTTCTCATTAATGAAGAAAAGGAAAAGCTTGGCTTTAATGACATTTCCTTTTGCCATGCTAGCCTTTTTCCTGATACATTTTCCCGCTAACACTGGCTATCCGGCTAAAAGTCAGCACCTCTGATCCTGTGAGCCATCCTTGTATGGTTGATGAAGGCAAAGGGGTGACTCTGCAAAGCTTACTCCAGTAATACCCTAATAAATGTGTCCAGTCCAGCACTTCTTTGTTCACCTTATTCCTTCAAGGAACGGATATAAAGGGTAAACATATACAGGAGTATTAGGAATGAGCTAGCTGTGGAATTAACTGCTCTGATTCTTTCCTTTGCAGGTGAGATGGGGATCCTCTGCAATGCTCTCCAGAAGATAAAATGAAGATTCATTGTAACTTGCTAATTGCTGGCTACTGACTAGAAGCTGCCTTGTGCAAATACCAGTCTTCATATAGTCTCATTCTATTATCTTCTTGTGTATTGCATGAATGCTTATGTTATATATCTTAATTACTATAGATTAGCAGAGAAAGAGACACATATGTTGACCCTTGTCTCTTTTGGCCTTCAAACACTAATCAGTTTTATCTCACTAATGCAAAAAAAAAAAATCGCCTTAGTTGTGGGAATCTGAGGAAAGCCTTCCTATCTCTTGTTCCAAAGGTTAGCAGAAGGAGGAGATCTCCACCATGCAGAGCTATAGTTCTGCTGCAGCTATTACCAGCATTACCACCCTGGGCCCAGAGACAGGATGGCAATGACTGACCACCTTGCTTTCTCTCCCAGTCATTCTCCTCTCAGTCCCTCGCATTAGTGCAAGTTTCCCATGGTGTCTCAAACTCTACACTTTTCAGGGGGTATACATATACTGCCTGGCCCTCTGTACCTCTACTTTTACACACAAGCACCTCTATCCTGAAATATAT